>NW_015177066.1:14320-27959 GCF_001447785.1 Gekko japonicus
CCTACTAGGGGGGAGGGGGAAACCTGTAGTTCTTCAGCCACTGAAACAGTTATCCCTTCTGACATCATAGTAAAAAAGGTAAAGGTTTCCTTGCTCGAAAGCCAGTCGAATCCGACTCTAGGGTTGCGGTGCTCATCTCCGTTTCAAAGCCGAAGAGCCAGCGCTGTCCGAAGATGTTTCCGTGGTCATGTGGCTGGCATGACTAAACACCAAGGCACACGGAACGCTGTTACCTTCCCACCGAAGTGGTACCTATTTATCTACTTGCAATTTCTTGCTTTCGAACTGCTAGGTTGGCAGGAGCTGGAACTAGAGATGGGAGCTCACTCCATCATGCGGCACCCGGGTATCAAACTGCTGAACTACTGACCTTCCACAGCCTGCAGTTCAGCGTCTTAACCACTTGAGCCACCGCAGCTCAATGACATCTATGACATCATAGAAAGTGATAAAATAATCACATTGTGTGCTTGATCGTACCAAGCAAAGTGCTGGTTAGGTTCTTGGAAGCCCCAACAGTCCTAAGGACTGTTACCCTTCTAAGCACAAAGATTTAGGAGGGTATAATTCTGTTTAGGATTGCACTGTAGGGACCAGGGTGCTTGAAGCACCATTTGCTCTGTACATGAACCTGACTGAGAATTCTGATCCAATCAAAGACCCTTCTCTGAGAAATTCCATCTTCAGACATAAGGTGGGTGGCTTCCACAAAGAGGACATTTTGCATAATGTCACTTGTTGTAAAACTCCACCATTATCCGTTAAGCTTTAATTCATTGTTTGTTTGTTTTTACCCAAATTGAATCTGTGCTTGTGAATTCATGTCTTTTGAACATTGTTCCTCTTCATTCTTTTATTTGCTACTGTGAACCTTTTTATTCTATTATTTTAACTGTATTATTTTGTATCATTTTATTACTAGGAGTAAGGCCTGTTGTGGGAAGAAATACAACGTGTTCTAAAAGGAAGCTCCAGGTGAGTGTCCCGGCTGTGGCTGGTGGGGCGGCAGAGGGAAGGGGAAAATAGAGGGAGGCAAGTCATGTTTATTTCCTTCTGCTTAGCTATAAGGCAGGGTTGTCTCAAGTCATTAGCTGCCCCAAGTGGGTACTATGGGAGGACAGCCTCATGGTAACAGGTATGATTTCCTCCACCCCTGACCAGTGTTCCCTCTAAGGTGAGTTAGTTTGAGCTAGCTCACAGTTTTTTAGCCTCTGGCTCACACATTTTTGTCTTAGCTCAGGAAGGATGGCTCCAGAGCAAACTGATTTATACAGTAGCCAAATCGCTCCCTCACAACTTTAATGCCAGTAGTTCACAAAGTAGAATTTTTGCTCACGAGACTCCACAGCTTAGAGGGAGCATTGCCTCTGACTTATGTTGATTTGGGGTTATGCAGTAGCAGCTAAGGTTAAAAAAAAAAAAGCACCCCCTCCTGTGCCAGGTCTTCTGGGTTCCAAGGGTCCAGAAAGTGGTTCCATAGCCAGTTACAGGGTTGCCAACTCTGGGTTGGGAAATACCTGTAGATTTTAGGGGTAGAACAATAATGGAAGAAATTGCTGTTAGGTTCACACAATAGCACTATATAGACAAAAATGAATAAATAAACTTGTTGAGATGACGTTCAATGATGTTTGTAATTTCTATATTTTCAAGACAAAGGACGTCTGACACTGAAGATAGGTGATACGAACATCTCGAGTGGTAGTTCGTTTCGAGACACAACTCTTTTTCAACCACAATTCAGATTCTCTGGTTGTCTTTTTGTGTACAGAGGTAGTATCAATCTTTTCCAACAACAGTTAGGGTATAATGCCAGAGTCCATTGCCAAAAGCAGCCATTTTCTCCAGGAGAACTGATCTTGGAGATCTCCAGGTGCTGCCTGGAGGCTGGCAATATTAAAGGGAGGGCCAGACCCGTAGATATGAGTGGTAGAACCTGGGGAGGGCAGGGTTTGGGGTCCAGAGGGACTTCAGGAGGGTATAATGCCATAGAGTCCACTGCCCCAAGCAGCCATTGTAATAGCTGGGAAATTTTCTGTAGGGGAAATGATGTGCTGTGGCTGGGGAACATGGTGATTTCTGAGAGATCTCCAGGCCCCACAGGGAGACTGGCAACTTCAGTGACCATTTAAGGGAAGACTGGGATATGTATTTTGGCAACTCCAGTGACCATTTAAGGGGAAATTGGGATATGTATTTTACCTCAGGACACATTCAATGACTCCCAACAGCAACAACAAACTGTTTAGAATGTTAGAGGCTGCATATGCAAATGACCTCTGTGTTCTGACTGGCTGTTGGGGGGAGAGGAACAACAAACTGTTTAGAATATTGGAGGCGAGATTCAGGCAACGCAGCCAGTGGATAGGGAGAGCTTCTGAGTGACAGATCAGATAGCCAACTGATCTGGGAGTGTGTGGAATGTTCAGGAGAGTGCCACCCAAATACACAATTATTATATAGAGAGATACTATTTGGAAGTTGAGAGATGGACATATTTTTTTAAAGAATAATAAGATCAAGACAAAAACACAAAGGACTAGAAACTTTGGTGAGGACTAGAAACTAGAAACTTTGAGAGCCATTTTGGTGTTGTGGTTAAGAGCAGGAAACTCTGATCTGGAGGACTGGGTTTAATTCCCCACCCCTCCACATGCAGCCAGCTGGGTGACCTTGGGAAAGTCATAAGTTCTCTCAGAGCTGTTCTCTCAAGAGAGGTTCTCTCAGAGCTCTCTCTCAGTCCCACCTACCTCACAGGGTGTCTGTTGTGGGGAGATGAAGGGAAGGAGATTGTAAACAGCTCTGAGACTCTGAGTGAAGGGTGGGGTATAAATCCAATCTCCTCCTCCTCCTCCTCCACCTCTGTTCTTCTCCTCCTCCTCCTCCCTCTCCAGTGCCTCTGTTTGTGACTTGTTCTAGCCATGAGAAGTTGTAGCATAAAGATAGAAACAGGGACCTCTCACTGTTTATTCTTCTCATCTCCTTTGTGGGAGACAGGACAGATCGTCCTTGACTTTAATTCTTGGAGGGTTTCCTCTAATTAGGATGATGGAGAATTAAGAGGCGCCAGGGCAAGAGAAGGACAGCGACTCCTTAATAAGCCTGAATTATTTGCTCTCCCCTCCCGGTTCAGCCTTTGCTCAGCCCTCTTCATCTCGGGCTCCTGCTTATTATGAAATAGAGGGATGGAGAGAGAGGAAAAAATATCCTGAAAAGGCAGGAAAAGAACAAAATAGAAGGAGCTCCATGCCCAGCTGGCACCCACTGGGCCTTCTATCTTGCCAAAAACGTTCATTAGATCTGCTTGAACAAAGTGTGAGGAGCCTGCTGATCCTACATCTGCTGCTGAATTTCTCAGGTCCTGCAAAGGAGGAGCCGCTCTCCAGATCCCTCCTCCCAAATGCCGTTCAGCTCATGGTGCCAATGGATTAAGCACCCACGAGGGTTGCCAACTCCACCTTGGGGAATTCCTGGGGATTTGGGGATGGGCCTGTGTGTGTGGGGGGGAGAGAGAGAGAGAGAGAGCTCAGCAGAGGTGTGATACCATAGAATCCACCATCTAAAGCAGGGGTGTCAAACATAAGGCCCGAGGGCCGGAAGTGGCCCATCCAGGGTTCTTACCCAGTCCTCAAGCAACTGGTGTGTGCGGAAATGTAAGATATTCCCCTTTTTATGGTATCCCTTGGAAAAATCCTAGTCTTGCACGTGGTTAAATACATTTATTGGGGCTCTTGTGTGTTCCCCAGTAAATGGATTGCGTTCACTGCTGGGAATCAATTGCTTTTGTTTGTATTCTGCATAAAAAAATAATATTGTTAATTGGGCTTGCCTGTGTCCTTTATAAAATTTATATCTCCAGTACCTGGCATTGCATTTTATGGCACACATGGACCGGCCCAACAAAGCGACATTTATGTCGGATCTGGCCCTCATAACAAATGAGTTTGATACCGCTGATCTAAGGCTCTTTCAGGGGAACTGATCTGTAGTCTTTTGAACTCACGAATTGGCCTTAAACTGAATCAGACCATTAGTCTATCGTGTTCACTATTGGCAGTGGCTCTCCAGGCCTCCGGCTGAGGTCTTTCACATCACCTACTACCTGCTCTTTTTAACTGGAGATGCCACAGATTGAACCTGGTACCTTGTGTATGCCAAGCAGATGCTCTACCACTAAGCCATGGCCCTCTCTGGCATTAGCATCATTAAGAGAAATTCTTCTCTTAATTCCTCTTACAGCCAGTTTGGTGTAGTAGTTAGGAGCACGGACTCTAATCTGGGAGAACTGTTTGATTCCCCACTCCTCCACACACAGCTGCTGGGTGACCTTGGGCAAGCTACAGTTCTCTCAGAGCTCTTCTCTCAAGAGCAGTTCTCAGTCAGAGCTCTCTCAGCCCCACCTACTTCACAGGGTGTCTGTTGTAGGGAGAGGAAGGGAAGGAGATTGTAAACTGCTCTGAGTGAAGGGTGGGGTTTAAACCCAATCTCTTCTCCTCCTCCTCCTCCTCCTCCTCTTCTTCATCTCATTTCTCCCTAGAATCCAACAGTCCATTTCTTTCCCTCTTTTGTGGAACTTGACCTTGTAGATGCTCCAGCTGCAGTTTTACTCGGCTGGGAAAGTTAACGGCTTTTGCTTTGCCTGCTTGCTTTGCCCACGCACGCAAGATGTATCCATTGGCTTATGCTTACCGGAGGGATGTTTGATTTTAGTATGAGGCCTTTGTATTGGCAGCCATTCCTGACATAAGCTGTACACATGTCTCTAGTTCTGGATTTACCAATAAACAGTTATCTTCTCATGAAGCCCTGTGTTGAGTAACCTGGCTAAGGACCCTGACAGTTTCATTTCTGGCCTCACTAAGAAAGTTCCCCCCTCCACCTCTTGCTCATCTCCTATTTGTATTTGTGTGTGTGTGTGTAATATGTGCATGTGTTTGTATATGTGTGTGTGTATTGTATATATAATGTGTGGGGGGGTACATGCATATATATGTCCTTGTGTATGCATATGTCCATGTGCGTGTGTGTAATATGTGCATGTGCTTGTATATGTGCATGTGTGTGTATATGTGTGTGTATATTGTATATATAATATGTGTGGGGGGTATATATATATATGCGTGTGCATGCATATATATGTGCTTGTCTATGCATATATGTGTGTGTGTATAATATCTGCATCCGTTTGTATATGTGTGTATATGTGCATGTGTGTGTATATATGTGCGTGTATACTGTATATGTGTGTATGCATATATATGTATGCGTACATGCATATATATGTGCTTGTGTATGCATATATGTGTGCATGCATGTATATTTCTGCTCCCTTGACACACACATCTGATCAAGTGAACTCACACATGCTTATGCCACAATACTTCCGCTTTAAAGTACAGCAAATGGTTTGTTATATACACACTAAAAAATTAGTATTATCCCAACCCCACATTATTGTCCATTTGTTGTTTGATAATAAAATGAGATATTTAGCTTCCTTTTTTATTTTGGTACAGGAAAGAAAAGGGGAAAGGGAGGGGGAAGGAAAAAATAATAAAAGAAAATTACAGAATTTTTTTTTTGGGGGGGGGGGGGGAGGTTTAGGAACCAGAAGGAAGGAAATGCCAAAAGCTTTGTTTACTGTCTCTGATAAATGGAGACTCCTTGCTAACCTTTCCATCCTTGCTTTGAATTTTACAGTAACTCCCGTTTTCTCACTCAAGCCCGGATCAGAGTGCGTTTGCTTTTGAAATCAAATCAAGCAAACCAGCGGCTCTTTCTAAATTCATTCATGCAGCTGCCGAGCTCTTATCTGCGGCGTAGCTGGGAGTTTTCTATGGTAAAAAGGGGGTGTAACTCATTTAGGCTGAATAATTTATGCATATCTAGAGCGGGCGGCAGCCGGGAGCCAGAGAAACATCCCCCTTAG
Source organism: Gekko japonicus (assembly GCF_001447785.1). NCBI lineage: Eukaryota > Metazoa > Chordata > Lepidosauria > Squamata > Gekkonidae > Gekko > Gekko japonicus. The sequence goes on from NW_015177066.1 coordinate 20,250, forward strand.
CAAAACGAACAATGGTTAATAAAAATTACTTTCCTTTCATAGATCTCCAATTTGCCAATTACCCACTCAGATTTTAGATTAGATGTCTTTTACACCTAAATTATTGTAGTATCTGGGAAATGCTTTCAGCATCATTCTTTTCTGAAAGACAAAGTGGATTAGTTTAAAATGCCCGTCGTAGTAACTTGATGTTTTAGTAGAAGCTTTTCACAAACCGTATGCATCCCCCCCCCCAGCAAAAGAGACTCCATTAGAGTACAACAGTAATTCCAGAAACCCCACTTGGCATGAGCTCTACGAACGTATCACAAGGAAATTAATTTATTAGATTATTAAAGGGTAAGGGGGTCCAGCTGGGTTGTGGTATCTGTCAGGTGTGCAGAGCTTCGACTGATTTTCTTCTGCCAACAGGAAGTGATGTCTTGGTTGGCTGGTGAAACTGGAAGTGATGTCATCGCAAGTGGCTACTCTTTAGGAACGCAGGGAAGGACATGGGGGCAGTCAAGGACAGGGGGGCTCTTATCCTGTTTAATACATTTGTACCCCAACTTTCTCCCCAATGGGCCTCAAAGAAGCTTGCATCATTTTCCTCCCCTCCATTGTATCCTCACAACGACCCTGCGTGGTAGGTTAGGTTGAGAGACAGTATGACTGGCCCAAGGTCAACAAATAGGCTTCCGTGACACGAGTGGGGATTCGAACCTGGATTTCCCAGATTCTCGTCCAACACTCTTAACCACTACACCACACTGGCTCTGGGCTGGAGATGGCATAAACTACTCACTCAGAGGCAAGTGACAGAAGAAATGGTAGGAAGGTAGTTTGGTGTAGTGGTCAGGAGTGCTGACTCTCAGGGCTATTTTTGGGCAGGAACGCACAGGAACGGAGTTCCGGCTGGCTCCCAAGTTGGCCACACCCAGCAGGAACTCATTAGCATAATAGGCCACACCCAATAGCAGAAACTCATTAGGATTGGCTACATTAGGGGTGTGTGGCCTAACATGCAAAAGAGTTCCTGCTACAAAAAAGCCCTGGGTTTTGACAACAAACAAGGTAAACAGAATAACAAGCAAGAGGTGGGTGTGGCTGGATGACCACACTTCTGGTAACATGGGGGTGCGGCCTAATGTGCTAATGAGCTGTGCTGTCGGGGGAGTGGCCTAATATGCTAATAAGTTCCTGCTGTTGGGTGTGGCCTATTATGCTAATGAGTTCCTGCTGGGCTTTTTCTACAAAAAGAGCCCTGCCGACTCTAATCTGGGAGAACCGGGTTTGATTCCCAGCTCCTCCAACATGCAGCTGCTGGCGTGACCTTGTGTCAGTCACAAGTTCTCTCAGAGCTGTTCTCTCACAAGCAGTTCTTGAAAGAGCTCTCTCAGCCCCACCTACCTCACGGGGTGTATGTTTTGGGGAGGAGAAGGGAAAGGAGATTGTAAGCCGCTCTGAGACTCCTTCAGGTAGTGAAGGGCGGGGTATAAATCCAAACTCTTCTTCTTCTTCTATTGCAAGTTGGGGCCTTATAGGTCTGGCAATTACGTGGGCCCAAGGAAGGGCCGTATCCTTGGAAACAGGCAGCTTACTAGTGCGAAATGCGGGGAAACCCTGGATGCCCTTGGTAGGGGCCATGACAATTGCCTGCTGCCAGCAGGGGACAAGGAGGCCAGGCCTTATCTTGCTGTGCCAGTCATGAGGTATGTGGCTACCCTGGGCTCTTAGAGCACCCAGCAGGTAGCAGACGACAATTGGGGCTGTGACCTCCGAGGCCACTGAAATCAGGGAGAAGCCGTATAAAGCCAGACTTCCACAGAGGAGGCTGCTTACCGCACCTCTGCATGATTTTATCTTGCCCCCTTCCAAGCTGCCTCTGCGAAGGCAGGGCCGTTTTGCCGCATCTCTGAACTCACTATGATCGGACCATCCAGTTTCTTCCGATGCAACCGACTGACCTTTGCTCAGAGGAAATGGCCTGCTGCAGCTCTGCATGAGTCACTGCCCTCGGTAAGTCACACAGAAACACAGAAGCTCTTCTGGGTGAGCATAAACGAGGGTTGCAGCCTCTGGGTTGGGAAATTCCTGGACATTTCCAGGTGGAATCTGCAAGGGAACGGTTTCGGGAGGGGACGGGAGGGACCTCAGCAGGGTCTAATGCCATAGATACCACCCTCCAAAGCAGCCATTTTGTCCAAGGGTAGTAGGGTTTCCAGGTCTTACCTGGCTGCCAGCAGGGGGTCCCTCTCCATTGCCGGGACTTTGCAGCGTGCACGCTTTGCGCACGTGCCGTGATAACATCACCCGGAAGCAGAGGTCATTTCGGGGGGAACGCGGGGGAACACAGTTCCCCCGGGTGAGGTGCAGGGGGGCGGGTCACATGACAAAGCCCCGCCCCCTGCTTCCGGCCACTCCGCTTCCAGCCCTCATTCAGCCAGGAGGAGGCAGGAGAAGAGGGAGGGTAAGTTGCTTCCTCCCCGCCTCTCCCCACCCCTGCCTGCCTGGAGCCAGGGAGGGCCTTGGCGGGGCTTCCTCGCACTCCCGCTGGCCTTGCAGGTCCACCGCCGGGCCCCTGATGTCAGGGGGTGTGGCATATGCTAATGAGTTATGCTAATGAGTTCCCCTAGCTCTTTTTCTATGAAATGACCCCTGCCCGGAAGCGACATCATCACGCAGAGCACGTTGCGGGGGGACACTGTAGTATTTGAGAAAAAACTCTACGGTAATCATAGAGTTTTTTCTCAAACACTAGAGCGTCCCCCGCACAACGTGCCCTGAGTGATGATGTCACCTCCGGGTGACACCATGGCGTGAACGGGGCTCTTTGGGGGCAGAGCTCCCCCTGCTGGCCGGCTGGATGGTGGCAGATGGAGGAAAGTGGATGAATCCCTGCCCTCATCAGGGGAATGGCAACTCTACTCTGTTCTCTGGAGATGAGCTGTGATCCTGGGAGAGCTCCAGGCCCCACCTGAGGGATGGCGACCCTAACTGCATAACTCATTCTTCCATACTCCAAAAATAAACCTTTCCAGATGTGCCCATAGAAAAAGAAAATCTCAGCTCTCAGTCTTTAGGAATGCACGGAACTAAACCAAAGCATCCTGCGTAGCAGGAGGAGAGGTGGGGAGGTTTTCTGTGCTGGACTGCACCATTCGGAATGGAAACAGGGGGTCATGTAGTCGATAGCTCCTGCCAGGGCTATTTTTGGGCAGGAACGCACAGGAACGGAGTTCCGGCTGGCTCCTGAGTTGGCCACACCCAGCAGGAACTCATTAGCATAATAGGCCACACCCAACAGCAGAAATTCATTAGGATTGGCTACATTAGGGGTGTGTGGCCTAACATGCAAAGGGGTTCCTGCTACAAAAAAAGGCCCTGGGTTTTGACAACAAACAAGGTAAACAGAATAAGAAGCAAAAGGTGGGTGTGGCTGGATGACCACACTTCTGGTAACACGGGGCTGCGGTCTAATATGCGAATGAGCTTTGGTGTCAGGGTGTGGCCTATTTTACTAATGAGTTCGTGCTGGGCTTTTTCTACAAAAAAAGCCCTGGCTCCCGTTAACTAAACTAGGGCTTTGTCTTTCAGGCACAGACTATTCCTGCCGCCGGCAGTGCCGCTGACAGCCTGGAGAGAGACATGCACTGAGCTCTCTTGTGAAATCATTGCATCCAGATCCCCAGGAGGACGCAGGCCGTCGTCGGAAGACATTCATGCCAAGCACAAGGGCTGGCATACGGGATCGAGAATGAGGAGCCTACTCTGCCGGGGGGCAAGGACGGCTGTGACTCACATTCTGGCTCCGTCTTGCAATTCGAAGCCACACGACCATCCAAAGACCTGTTCCTGGGGCTGGCATCCAACCCCTCACCAGCGTCCTTTGGCATCCAGTGCCTTGTAAAAAGCGCCCTCTCCCGATCTCTGCTTCCTTGTTTCCATCCTTTACTCTGCTAAACATGACCTCATTGAATTCTAGGATGTGTCCTTGCTATTCTGAGAAGGAGAGGAGAGTCGGAGTTCTGGGGGAAGGGCAGGGCAGGTGTCTTTGCTTCTTCAGCTGCGAATGGCTCGCCCTTTTGTCCTGTGCTCTATGGATTAAGCTGTTTCAGCCCCGGTATCATCACTGCCTCGCTTTCTAACCAAAAGCAAGTGCACAGAGCCTTTTCCGAACTGAAACTGTCCGTCTGTTTCTAGCTGCCAGATTGTAAGACACTGGAGACGATGAATGGTGGCGATGGCTGGGTCCAGAGGTTATTTCGGGGGGGATTGCGGGGTGAGGTATGGGGGGCGGGGCACATAATGAAGCCTCGCCCCCTGCTTCCAGCCGCCCCGCTTCCGGCCCTCATTCAGCCAGGAGGAGGCAGGAGAAGAGAGAGGTTAAGTTGCTTCCTCCCTGCCTCTCCCCACCCCTGTCTGCCTGGGGCCAGGGAGGGCCTTAGCGGGGCTTCCTTGCACTCCCGCCGGCCTTGCAGGTCCACCGCCCGGCCCCTCATGGGGCTCGGCAGTGGAGCTGCAAGGCCGGTGGTGGCGGCCGGGACCGTTGGGGGCAGGGTGCGTGGCCTTATGTCACACTTCCGGTGATGTCAGGGGGTGTGGCCTTATGACACACTTCCAGTGATGTCAGGGGGTGTGGCATATGCTAATGAGTTATGCTAATGAGTTCCCCTAGCTCTTTTTCTATGAAACGACCCCTAGCTGGATCAGTCTGGGAACATTCTCTTTGGTGCACAAGGGCACTCTGGGAAGGAAGACGAGTCCCCTCCTTTGACATCCTGGCACAGCTCAGGAGCACCCGATGGGCAATGGGTATAAGACAGGCCAAAGACGGTACTTCTTTACTGGACGAGTAATTACATTGTGGGGTTCTCTGCCCGTCGATGTGGCGGTGCCCACAAACATAGATGGCTTTAAGAGGGGGTTAGGCAGATTCGTGGAGATTACTAGCCATGGTGAGTAAAAGGAGCCTCCCTATTCAGAAGCTGTAAAGCTCTGAGCAGCAGTGTTAGGAGGCAACACTGGGGGGGGGTGGCCTTTATCCCCTGTTTTTTGACCCTTTAGGGCAACTGGTTGGCCACTGTGTGAAACAGCATGCTGGATGAGATGGACAACTGTTCTGAGCCAGCAGGGCTCTTCTTATGGGTCCATTCCCCAAGCATCCCCCAGCTTCCTCATTGCTTGGGCATGAATGTGTCTCGGGCAAGTGTCAGGCCTTATGTCTTCGCCTGGGCTTTGCTTAAATGACCTCCTTCTCCTGGGAGTCTCCCAAAATGATCTTAAGCAGAGTTACATCCTTCTAATCCATTTACATAAAGAGGTGTAGACAGGTATAACTGTTTAGAAGAAGAAGAGATTGGATTTATACCCCACCCTTCACTACCCAAGGGAGTCTCAGAGCGGCTTGCAAACTCCTTTCCCTTCCCCTCCCCACAACAGACACCCTGTGAGGTGGGTGGGGCTGAGAGAACTCTTGATAGAAACTGCTCTTTTTCAAGAAGAAGAAGAGATTGGATTTATACCCCACCCTTCACTACCCAAGGGAGTCTCAGAGCGGCTTGCAAAGTCCTTTCCCTTCCCCACCCCACAACAGACACCCTGTGAGGTAGGTGGGGCTGAGAGAGCTCTGACAGAAACTGCTCTTTTTCGAGAACAGCTCTTATCTGAACTACGGCTTGCCCAAGGTCATCCAGCCAGGTGCAAGTGGAGGAGTGGGGGAATCAAACCCGGTTCACCCAGATTAGAGTCCGCGCACTTAACCACTACACCAAACTGGCTCCTCCCAGTCTGGCCCTTGCTTGTTATTCTGTTAAATGTCTATCCTCTTCCTTCCTCCAAGGGTCTCAAGGAAATGAACATGGGTCTACCCATCTCCACTTTATCCTCACAGCAACAGTGTGAGAAGTCGTTTGGACTGAGAGGACACCCAGTGAGTTCCAAGGCCAAGTGGGGATCAAAACCCAGTTCTTACCTTTCAAAGTCCAGCCACTATGCCACATTGCTCTTCCTCTGTCCTGACACCATTCACGTTGGGACTCTCCCACCGGCTCCCCCTGTTCTTGGATGACTGGTGGAGAGAAAAGCTAGCAGAAGGGTCTCCTTAAAATCCACCACCACGGCGTGCACGGGAAGCGTTTGCTCCTATTGATCCTCCGCGCTGCTGTCCGCCATTCTAATCAGCACCTCTGTCTTATATCTTCCCTCATTACTCCCTGACCGTTAGTGAAGTCCAAAAGAAATATGCAAGGACAGAGCTGTTAATTGCAATGTGTAAATTCACCACTGAAAATTCACAGAGGGTCTCTCGAAGTCGCGGAGCGCATCTCGATCGTGCGACTCGGTTCATTATGGTGCAGCCAATAACTTTGAAAGAGTCCACGACAATTTATTACGCTTTGGGCTCCTCCATGCCCAAGGTACACAGCAAGGGGCCGGTGGCTTGACAAGAAAAAACAGAAGGAAGTGCTTGGGAGGCAGCGCTGAAGGACAAATGGGTTATTTCACATGAGCTACAGTGCTTATTTGTGCTGTAGGACAGAGGTGGCAAACGTATGTATTCTTAGGTGACCCTCTGTTTTTCAGTTGGTGGCCCAGGGGCTGAAAGTGTGCATTGCTACCAGTGTTCCCTCTAAGCTGAGTTAGTGTGAGCTAGCTCACAGTTTTTTAGCCTATGGCTCACACATTTTTGTCTTAGCTCTGGAACGAATTTATGAAGCATCCAAGTCGCTCGCTCACAACCTTAATGCCAGTAGCTCACAAAGTAGAATTTTTTCTCACAAGACTCCACAGCTTAGAGGGAGCATTGGTTGCTACATAAATGGGCCTTCTTGTGTTTGGCAAGGCTACATAAATAGACGGGCAGCATCTTCCAGCAATCTTCAGTCCTAGAACTCATGCGTTGCTTACAGAAGGTTCCCAGTTCAGTCCTTGGCTCATCCAGCGAAGGATCTCTGTAATAATTTAAAGTTTTAAGTGTGAGTTTCTTTAAAGTTGCAAAAGAACGGGGGGGGGGATGAAAGAGGGGGATGAGTGCGTGAGATGATTGGTTGGTGACTGAGAGTGTATGGGCGGAGTGAAGAAGTGCGTGTGGAGAGCGAGAAGGCAGTAGTTATCAGCAGGGCTATTTTGGGGCAGGAACGCACAGGAACGGAGTTCCGGATGGCTCCCAAGTTGGCCACGCCCAGCAGGAAGTCATTAGCATAATAGGCCACACCCAACAGCAGAAACTCATTCGGGTTGGCTACAATTAGGGGTGTGTGGCCTAACATGCAAAAAGCCCTGGGTTTTGACAACAAACAAGGTAAAGAGAATAGGAAGCAAAAGTTGGGTGTGGCTGGATGACCACACTTCTGGTAACATGGGGGTGTGGCCTAATATGTGAATGAGCTGTGCTGTCGGGGTGTGGCCTAATATGCTAATGAGTTCCTGCTGTTGGGTATGGCCTATTATGCTAATGAGTTCCTGCTGGGCTTTTTCTACAAAAAAAGCCCTGGTTATTGGGCTGTCAGTCAGTCAGCAGTTAACCATTAGCCATGGTCAGTCAGCAGTCTACAGATTAGAATCCCATATAGTGCTGTGAAGTGCATAAGGATTCCAGGGAAGGAAAGCAGAATACTCATAGAGGGCATGTTAGTGACCAGAGAGAGTCAAATCCTAATATTGTCAAAGTATTATAAGAATGTGGGGGGAAAGAAGCTGACAGAAACCTGAGATAAATAAAGGGAAAGA
>NW_015177066.1:28049-41299 GCF_001447785.1 Gekko japonicus
GTGTGATAGTCAGAAGTTATTAATATACACTGTTTTATTCATTAAAGAGATAAGTTACAAAACATCTTGAAACCAATACACTTCTTGTACAAATAAAGTTTTATCTCGTTTATTATTAACCTGGAGTCCTATGCTATTTAAACACTAGAGCATGGGTGTCGAGCTCATTTGTTATGAGGGCCGGACCTAACAAAAATGAGACCTTGCTGGGCCAGGCCATGTGTGTCATAAAATGTGATGCCAGGTAGCAGAGATATAAACTTTATAAAGGACACAAAGATTTTTTTTAACTTAAAATGAAAACATGCTTAAAACGTTAGCTCTGAAAGCTGCAACCCTACTTTTGATTTATTGATTTATTGACATTCACCACAGAAATCTCATGCTCAGAGTTCTGAGTCTAGGACCCATGGGAAAACATGAAACATGGAAGCTGTAAAAGGTAAAAAGGATTCCTTGAAGCAGGGGAAAGCTAGTCACAGTGAGGCTGATAAAACGGAACACAGGCTATGGCAAATAAAATGCAAGTCTGTGGTCAGGCAGGCAAAAAGGGAATATGAGGAGCATATAGCAAAAAACATAAAGACCAAGAATAAAACTTTCTTCAAATACATTAGAAGCAGGAAACCAACCAGGGAGGCAGTGGGGTCCTTGGATGTCCAAGGGGTAAAAGGAGTACTGAAGGATGATAGGGAAATGGCTGAGAAGCTAAATGCATTTTTTGCCTCTGTCTTCACTGTGGAAGATGAGAGGTGCTTGCCCACTCCAGAGCCGCTGTCAGATTGAGGTGATGAGAGAGGAGGTCCTAAAACTGATAGACAACTTTTGTTGCTGTTGTTCTTCAGTCGCACAGTCGAGTCCGACTCTTTGCGACCCCATGGACCAGATCACGCCAGGCCTTCCTGTCTTCTGCCGTCCTCTGAAATTGGCGCAATTTCATGTTCATTGCATCTATGACACTGTCTAACCATCTCATCCTTTGCCATCCCCATCTTCTTTGACCTTCAATCTTTCCCAGGCCCGGATGGCATACATCCGAAAGAACTCAAATGTGAACTTGTGGATCTCCTGACAAGGGGATCCAATAGATATTATTTACCTTGACTTCCAGAAAGCTTTTGATAAAGTTCCTCATCAAAGGCTCCTAAGTAAGCTCAAAAATCATGGGATAGAAGGACAAGTTCTTTTATGGATCAAAAACTGGCTAGTTCATAGAAAACAGAGAGTGAGTGTAGGTGGGCAATTTTCTCAGTGGAGGGTGGTAAGCAGTGGGGTACCGCAGGGATCAGTACTTGGTCCACTGCTTTTTAACTTGTTCATTAATGATTTGGAGATGGGAGTAAGCAGTGAAGTGGCTAAATTTGCGGATGATACAAAGTTGTTCAGGGTGGTGAAAACCAGTGAGGATTGTGAGGCACTCCAAAGGGATCTGTCAATTTTGGGCGAGTGGGCGTCAACATGGCAAATGGGGTTCAATGTGGCCAAGTGCAAGGTGATGCACATTGGAGCCAAAAATCCTAACTATAAATACACGTTGATGGGGTCTGAACTGGCAGAGACTGATCAAGAGAGAGATCTTGGAGTTGTAGTGGATAACTCACTGAAAATGTCGAGACAGTGTGTGACTGCAATAAAGAAGGCCAATGCTATGCTGGGGATTATTAGGAAGGGTATTGAAAACAGATCAGCCAATATCATCATGCCCCTATATAAATCAATGGTGCAACCTCATTTGGAATACTGTGTGCAGTTCTGGTCACTACACCTTAAAAAGGATATTATAGCTTTGGAAAAAGTGCAGAAAAGGGCAACTCGAATGATAAAAGGGTTGGAACACTTTCCTTATGAGGAAAGGTTAAAGCGTTTAGGGGTCTTATCTTGGAGAAATGACGACTGAGGGGTGACATGATTGAGGTTTATAAGATTATGCGTGGGACAGAGCAGGTAGAGAAAGAGGTACTTTTCTCCCTTTCTCACAATACAAGAACTTGTGGGCACTCTATGAAATTGCTGAGCGGTTGGGTTAGAACAGATAAAAGGAAGTCCTTCTTCACCCAAAGAGTGATTAACACTTGGAATTCACTGCCACAGGAGGTGGCGGCGGCTACAAGCCTGGACAGCTTCAGGAGGGAATTAGATAAGCACATGGAGCAGAGGTCCATCAGTGGCTATTAGCGACAAGGTATAGATTGGGACTCTGGGGCAAGTGATGCTCTGTCTTCTTGGTGCTTGGGGGGGTCAACAGTGGGAGGGCTTCTAATATCCTGACGCCACTGGTGGACCTCCTGATGGCACCTGGTATTTTTGGCCACTGTGTGACAGAGTGTTGGACTGGATGGGTCTTTGACCTGATACAACATTGGCATCTCTTATGTTCTTATGATAGATCCATCAATGACTGCAGGCCATAGTGAACCTCCATATTTAGAGGCAGTAAATCCATGAATACCAGTATTAGGATGTGACATCAGAGGAAGGCTTTCACTTCTGTGTCCCGTTTGTTAGCCCTACAGAGAAACTGGTTGTCCACTGCGTGAAACAGGATTCTGGACTAAATGCAGGGCTATTTTTGGGCAGGAACGCACAGGAACGGAGTTCCGGCTGGCTTCCAAGTTGGCCACACCCAGCAGGAACTCATTAGCATAATAGGCCACACCCAACAGCAGAAACCCATTAGGATTGGTTACATTAGGGGTGTGTGGCCTAACATGCAAAGGAGTTCCTGCTACAAAAAAGCCCTGGGTTTGGACAACAAACAAGGTAAACAGAATAAGAAGCAAAAGGTGGGTGTGGCTGGATGAGCACACTTCTGGTAACATGGGGGTGTGGCCTAATATGCCAATGAGTTTCTGCTGTTGGGTGTGGCCTATTATGCTAATGAGTTCCTGCTGGGCTTTTTCTACAAAAAAAGCCCTGACTAAATGGACCACTGGTCTGATCCAGAGGGCTCTTCTTATGTTCTTAATGTTTTCCAAAGGCCTTCAGGAGTGGATACATCTTTGGCTGTTCCCAAAGTTCCTGCAGAAGTGATGCCAGATACACGTCCCATGGAAGGGAATTCCATAATCTATGGACAGCCACTGAGGGGGGCCCTCCCATGAGTCTCCACCAGCTGACCCCCCGCCAAAGAGCAGATTCCTTCAGTAAAGGACCTATGGATAGTCTTAGAACTGTGGTGTGTCCGTGTTTCATACGTGTCATATATAAAGTCCAAGAGTTGTCAAACTAAAGAATGAAACATCTCCAGGGCTTTCAGGCTTTCCCCCTCTGCACGTGGAACTGCGGCTGCCCTTTTTATCAAAACTCGATGTAAATTTGGTATGGTTTCCTGGGGCCAGACAAAAATGGTCTCAAGGGCAGTTGTCCATCTCCACTAAGGCATGTCTGTGTTTCATACCACACGAAGATGCCCTATACTGAATTAAACCCTCTGTCCAGGGCTTTTTTTTGTAGAAAAAGCCCAGCAGGAACTCATTAGCATAATAGGCCACACCCTGACACCAAAGCTCATTAGCATATTAGGCCGCAGCCCCGTGTTGCCAGAAGTGTGGTCATCCAGCCACACCCACCTTTTGCTTCTTATTCTGTTTACCTTGTTTATTGTCAAAACCCAGGGCCTTTTTTTGCATGTTAGGCCACACACGCCTACTGTAGCCAATCCTAATGAGTTTCTGCTGTTGTGTGTGGCCTATTATGCTAATGAGTTCCTGCTGGGCGTGGCCAACTCAGGAGCCAGCCGGAACTCCGTTCCTGTGCGTTCCTGCCTAAAAATAGCCCTGCTCCCGTTCTACAGTCACTCCACCGCCTGCAAATGGACTCAGGAGCCAGTCGGAACTCCTTTCCTGTGCGTTCCTGCCCAAAAATAGCCCTGCCTCTGTCCCATCAAAGTCAGTATTGTCTGCTCAGACTGCCAGCAAGTCTCCAGGGAAAGGTCTTTCAGCTCACCTACTGCCAAATCCTTTTTTGAGCGGGAGATGCCAGGGGTTGAACCCTGGACCTTCTCCATACGAAGCAGATGCTCTAACACTGCCATGGCCCCTCCCAAGCTAGCGTCCAGGTAGGCGTTGCCCTTGCTGGATCAGTGAAGGCAGCATCGCTTATTCAACCTGGAAGAGGGAACGTATGCTTCATCCTTTCAGATTTTCTTTTACAGAAAACCGCTCAGATTTCCTTTTACGTTTCCGAATGGAATCATTATACCCCACTGGTGATCGCGAGCGTTCTGCAAAGTTGAGCGGATGTCACTCTGTTGAGTTTTATTAAGCTAATTACTAGTGTAATGAGGATTCAGCTGTGCCAGGGCAAACCCTTTGACTGCCTGTCAGCCTGGTGACCTTTGTCCAATGGCATCCGAGTGATGTTAGGGCGACATATTACCTACCGCATCGGAGATTCCAAAATGTCAACAAATCAGAAATCTTTGTATTAAAAGCCAAGTGATTAAAAAAAATAGCATTTCAAACTTGAAAAGGGAAGCTTTGCTCTGAAATCTTGCGAGCCCTGCTCGCCTCCCCGCTTTGGGGTGTAATGACTACATGTGTCGAGTGACGGTCGGCTTTTCACAGCATGGATGGCTTTGTATGATAGACAGAGCCTGACAGGTTGGAATGGCCACTACGATGAACGTAGTTATTAAGGAAATCAAAACAGCCAAGCCTTAAGTGAAGACTTCCTCGGCGGTCAGGCATTGACGTCAGTGTCACAGGTATTTGTAGCCTTTGTTCTCTGTGGGTGGCGGAACAGGAAATCTTTTTCTTTCCACTTGGCACCATTCCATTCATCAGGACATATTGAGAGACACCCTTTTGACTGCAATGGTTGGGTATCCAAAAGAGGGACAGACATAAAGTACGTGGTGGCACAACTCTAAAAAGGCAGAAGACATTTGTGAAAGCAAAATGCACCCAAGGTGTCAACCCAGGCCCCAGGAAAAGATGAAGAAGAAGAAGAAGAAGAAGAGATTGGATTTATACCCCGCCTTTCACTACCCAAAGGTGTCTCAGAGTGGCTTACAACCTCCTTTCCCTTCCCCTCCCCACAACAGACACCCTGTGAGGTAAAAGAAGAAGAAGAAGAGATTGGATTTATACCCCGCCTTTCACTACCCAAAGGTGTCTCAGAGTGGCTTACAACCTCCTTTCCCTTCCCCTCCCCACAACAGGCACCCTGTGAGGTGGGTGGGGCTGAGAGAGCTCTGACACAAACTGCTCTTTTTCAAGCTGTGCCAGAGCTTGTGACTGACCCAAGGTCACATCAGCAGCTGCATGTGGAGGAGTGGGGAATCAAACCCGGTTCTCCCAGATTAGAGTCCACGCACTTAACCACTACACCAAACTCGCTCTCAACCAAGAAGCATCTTGGGCATTCCCCCCCCCAAATTTGTTCCTCTTTCACATTCTTTATTTATTGATCTTGTTCTTGTTAAAATACAAAAAAAACAATGAAAGAATACATATTGGGGTGGGATCTAGACAGTTCGGTGACAGCCGGTTTCATGTAGCGGTTAGGAGCGTGGACTCTAATCTGGGAGAACCGGGTTTGATTCCCCACTCCTCTACATGCAACTGCTGGTGTGACCTTGGGTCAGTTACAAGTTTTTTCAGAGCTGTTCTCTCACGAGCAGTCCTCGAAAGAGCTCTCTCAGCCTGAAAAGTACGCAGATCGACAAGTGGTTTCAGCTTAGCGTACTTTATTTGGTGTAGAACAAGACAACTTTAGCCAGCTCGCAGGCCACTCACCCAGGGACCAGCAGAGGAGTGAGGCAACGATGACACCATGGCGACTGACGGGGCCGCAGCACGGCGCCTCGCCACAAGAAGCCACAGGAGAAACAACCATTGCCGACCCGGGGAGATGCGGCCACGCCGACAGAGCATGGCCCCTCGGTCGGGCACCTCAGATCTCTATCCCAGGAAGCAGCAAAGTGGATGCCACTGAGGGAGGGCTGAGGGTGGGGATGATGGGGAAGCTAAGCCACAGTGGCGGCGGCGCAGCCCCCGGGTCAACAGGACCACCGCTGGCACACCCACAACCACGCCCGGAACGACCAGAAGGTGTCCGGACTTATTAAGGGGGTGGGGCCAAACCGGGAATAGAGGGGGCAGGGATTATAGGCGGCAATGGGAGAGGGGGTGAGGTATAAAAGCAGAGAGAAGCAGACAGGCCAGGGAGGAGGAAAGTGCGAAGGAACGAGACGGAGAGAAAGAGAGAGTGAGAAAGAGAAACGGGACCAAAGGTGTTCTGCGCACATTGGCAGAGGGACCTACAGAGTGTAAGCCTGCAAGCCTGCTATGGTGTTTTTATGAACTGTGTTATACGTTACCTGATGAAGTGTGCCCTTGCTGTACCTGATGAAGTGTGCCAACAACGGATGGTGCCAGAAACTGACATGCTGTGAGCGCCCAATAAGGATACATACCAGAGACTCTGTTCTTGCAATGGTGGCTACTCCTGAGGTGTTCCCATGTCTAGCAATCGCCATTTCGTTCCAAGCACATGGTCACAGAAAGCAGACGCCATTTCATACTAAGCACATGGTCACAGAAAACAGCAAACGCCATTTCAAACCAGCCGCATGGTCACGTACCTCCAAGGCCCCCCCCCTCGCACCAACGAAGTTACACGTCCTCACAAAGATCCTATTCAGCCAGGCCGCATGGACATGAGTCATCCATCTGCATACGAATACCCCTAGCCCAGGTGTCTTGATTGAGTTAGCAACTAGACCTCAAATTGCCCGCCAACCCCTTGGCCCACCCAGGGAAATACAGTAGCCAATCATAGACCTCTTGGCTATGACAGAACGCCTCGTCACAGGGGAGGTCTTCTGGACCCAGCTCCTCCCCTGACCCTTTTTGATATAATCAGGAACACAACCACAGTTCCTCCTCTTGAGCATTCTACCTGAAACCCCCCAGCGTTCTCTAACAACGCCCTCTACTAAACCTGCTTTTCCCTTCAGCCCAGCTTTCTATCCCACATCCTACCCATCCCTCTTTACGTTCTAGCAGTGCACAGCTAGAATTTCTTGGCACGTGGTCTTAGCTGGTCTGAGTCCATTCGCCATTCTTTTCTAATTTTCTCCCCACCCTTACCCCTTCGCTGGAAGTTTGGAGCCACGCAGTTGCAGCCAGGTAATTATACCCCAAAGCATCAACCAACGTTTCCTGCAAATTGCAACTGTGCTGTATATTCTATCTTAATTTCTTAGTTCTTGTGTGTTGTGATTGTTGTATGTTATTGTGTAAAGTGTGCCAGTAAACTATTATTATTATTAAGGAAGTCTGCCTCAGCCTCTCATTGGTAACCTCGGAATCAGTGCCATCCTCCGTAAACATAGACGGTTGTTCCCGAAATTAATAAACTGTACCAATTGTTTCCTTTTTGGAGCAATTCGGCTAACAGGGGTGACCATAACCCCGTCCCCTGCCTATCTGAGGCCCCTCTGCAACCTCCTCCTTTATGAACCCTCTCCAACTCCCAGGGCCGACGCCACGGCCACAGGCGGGGTGATTCCAGGGCCGCGAACAAAGCTTGACAAGGCTCAGCGTGGCTTACGTCAAATAAACATCACGAGAATTAAAAACTACTAAAGCAATATACTTCATACAATACAACTTCATTATTTAAGATGGTGAAAAGATTCCGTTCCCACCAGCTCCCTGGGTGGAGGGATATAGAGAGCCGGGCGGGAGGGTATGAGAGTACCAACCCGTCGTCATCCTCAGCCGAAGGCCTGATGGAACGTCTCTGCCTTGCAGGCCCTGCAGAAAGGCAGTAAGTCCCGTAGGGCCGGATATTTTCTGGCAGAGAGTTCCACCAGGCAGGGGCCAGGGTTGAAAAGGCCCTGGCCCTAGTCGAGGACAGCCGGGGACCTCTCTCAGGCAGGGGACCACGAGCAGATTCTTATTGCCGGAGCTTAATGCTCTTCCAGGACGTGTTATGTGTTGTGAAACATGCATTATGTGTTGTGAAACATCTGATTGAAAAGCTATGTTAAGTTTCGTCCTGGGCTAGGATCCAAACCCATCCAATCGTATTGCTAGCCCAGGAAGCACCTAGCCAATCACTTTACACCAAGCTCTCTGAGCGGGAACGTCTGTGATTGGTCCTTATCTGAACAACTGTATTGGTTGGTATTTGTACAGTGGGTGTGGCTACATTCGCCGGGAATGTTTAAAAGCAGGACAGCTGCAATGTAAAGGCGGTTCTGGCTATCAGATGTTGATCCGTGTTGGAGTTGTGTTCGAGTTGAAGAACAAAGTTGTGTTCTTGCTGAATCACTCTCCGACTGCTTTGTTAAGCGAGCGACTTAACAAAAGTAACGTCAATAATAAATTGATCGAGTTGAGGAGGGAAGGCCGGTGTCATTTGGACATCTGCCACCTCAGCTGAAAGCCTGCCGGGACAGCTCCGTTTTACAGGCCCTGCGGAACTGTGATATTTATTTATTTATTTATTTATTTATTGTGTTTCTATCCCGCCCTCCCCGCGAACGGGCTCAGGGCAGCTCACAGACGAGGGCAACATGTGCCAATATAAAACAATAAAAACAGATAAAACGGTATATTTAACAATAATAAAGTGCTCAGTGGTGTTACCCAGTTAATCGCATCAAGATGATGACCTATAGGTGTTACTCAAAAGCCCGTTCCAGCAGTACTGATCCGTCGGAACACTGCGGCTAGACCTTTATAATGGGCCGTCCCATTACCCGTTATTGCCACAAGATAGTTGGTGGTGGTGGTAGTGGCAGCTCCTAAGTAAACGCCTGGCGGAAGAGCTCCACCTTGCGGGCCCTGTGGAACTGTGAGAGGTCCCGCAGGGCCCTGATCTTCTCCGGGAGCTCGTTCCACCAGGTAGGAGCCGCCACTGAGAAGGCCCTAGCCCTGGTGGCCTCAAGCCTTGCCTCCCTGGGGCCTGGAATCACTAGTCGATGTTGGGCCCCGGTCCATAGTGCTCTCTGGGGTATGTATGGGGAAAGGCAGTCCCTCAGGTACGTCGGACCCTGGCCATGTAGGGCTTTAAAGGTAAGTACCAACACCTTGAAGTGGACTCGAAAAGCTATTGGCAGTCAATACAGTGCTTTCAGCACAGGCCGGATGTGCTCCCATCTAGGGAGACCCATCAACAGCCTGGCCGCAGCATTCTGCACTAACTGCACCTTCCGGATCTGCGACAAAGGCAGCCCCATGTAGAGAGCGTTACAGTACCTTTAGGCCCTTGTATTCATTCATTAAAGGTTTAACAGGGGCAGGGTTCTTCCAGGGCCAGGGCCTTTTCAGCCCTGGCCCCTGCCTGGTGGAACATTCTCCCAGATGAGATCAAGGCCCTCCGGGGATTTGTTACAGTTCCGCAGGGCCTGTAAAACGGAACTGCTCCACCGGGGTTTCAGCTGAGGTGGCAGATGTCCAAATGACACTGGCCTTCCCTGCTCAGCTCGATCCATCGGGTCTATCTGCCTCACTCGCTTTAGGGCACTGCCTACACCAACGTGATGCCACTACAAGCTGACCCCGGCTACTCTGATAGAAACGTGCCCCTCCTGACATCGTTGTCGTATGTACCGTAGTTAGGGATTGTTAAGCTGCCACCAGGTATTTTTAAAGTAATTTATTTAGATGGAACGATTGATGTTTTTATGAATTACTATTTATTGTTTTATCATCAGTTGTGAGCTGCCCCGAGCCCGCTTGTGAGGTAGAGCAAGATATAGACTGAATAAAACAGTTCAGGCTTCATTCTGTTTACGGCAAAATGAAAACAAAACCAATTCATCTTGGCTCTTGAATGCCTTTGTAAAAGATGCTTACCTGCTTGGAGAAGGGGGGAAACACTTGTGCCTGTCTTCAAGAATGACACATTCTATTAACCTTTTTCCTTTCATAATAAT
Organism: Gekko japonicus; assembly: GCF_001447785.1. Classification (NCBI taxonomy): domain Eukaryota; kingdom Metazoa; phylum Chordata; class Lepidosauria; order Squamata; family Gekkonidae; genus Gekko; species Gekko japonicus. Next base: position 37,942 of record NW_015177066.1, read on the forward strand.
CAAGGACTGCAAGGGGAAAAAAATCTCTCGGCTTGAACCGGCGTCAATGCTAATTTGATCTCGATGATTAATTTGTGCAAAAGTCATCATTCCACAAGTGTCGGAGCTGAAAATTAAATAATGTAGAATGACCAAAACTGCAATTTGTAATGAGTGTGGAATCAATACAAATGTCTTTATAGACATTTCCAAATTCTGGTCAATTGATTGTCACAATAATTCTACTGCCACTGCTATTCGTAGCCCCACACATGCAATAAGTGGATATGCATTTCATCAACAAACTTTGCCTGCAAAATCTTTTTTAGCCATGGATATGTTGTGGTTAATTTTGAGTTCAGTGGAGAGTATGCATAAATGCTACAGGTGGTGGTTCACATTCACAGTTATGAAATCTAGGAGAATATTTCAGGCTGACAGCATAAATTGGGGGACCCAGACATTACTCAGTCAATACATATCCCATCCCAGAGAAGGCACCTTAATAACAAAGATCTTTGGATATTTTGACCACTGGTTTTTATTTTAATCATATGTAGGGAAGCAATTACACAAACACATGAAAATTAGCAGACTCTCAGTTTAGACTAAAGGTACAAAGTAGCATAAGGCAAAATAAAACAACTCCTGTCTTGAGGCCTAACATAATTTACGGGATTGTTGTAAATATATACCTTGGGTCTGTCATAAGTTCTTTCAGAGCTGTTCTCTCAAGGGCAGTTCTCGAAAGAGCTCTCTCAGCCCCACCTACCTCGCAGAGTGTCTGTTGTGGGGAGGGGAGGGGAAAGGAGATTGTAAGCCGCTTTGAGACTCCTTTGGGTAGTGAAGGGCGGGAGATAAATCCAACCTCCTCCTCCTTCTTTTTCTTCTTCTACAAGGATAACCCATTTCTCCTTCTGAGTGCTGACCTGGAATACAGGAGGCAGGAATGATCAAGGTACCTTCACTGGGGTGGGATCAATGTTCCCTCTAAGCTGTGGAGTCTTGTGAGCAAGAATTCTTCTTTGTGAGCTACTGGCATGAAAGCTGTGAGTGAGCAATTTGACTACTGCATAAATTAGTCTGCTCTGGAGCCATCCTGCCTGAGCTAGGACAAAAATGTGTGAGCCAGAGGCTAAAAAACTGTGAGCTAGCTCACACTAACTCAGCTTAGAGGGAACACTGGGTGGGATGTATAGTAGGGAGTGGGTACGGACAGGTTTCAGCATGCAGCCTTCTCTGGCTTCTGGTGAAACATGGGACGACTGCTTCCCTCCACTCCTAGTTTATAAGGTGGTACAGGCTTCCTTCAAGAGGAGAGGGAAAGAGCGTGCGTAACGGGAAAGTGTTCGACTTGAAAGAGAAAGAGCAGGCCATGATTGACAGGGAAGGTGGTGGGACTCTGCGGTAGATCCTCTGCTTTGGATGCTGAAGGATCCCAGGTCCAGTCCCCAGCATATCCAGGTAAAGGCTCAGGTATGAAACACCCCTGACTGTAACCTTGGGAAACAGTCACCCATCAGAGTAGACAATATTTATGTCAATAGACTCATTATAGGGCAGTTTCCTGTGAATTCATGCCTTTCCTTTCTGCTGGTCCTCATTGGTAGGATTCCACCAGTGCAGTGAATTAATTTTAGACTTAATAGTCTTCTGAAGCCCCCCCTTTAGGTGGTACAAAATACTTCCAATGCAAAGCACAGAATGGACCTTGTAAGCTTTCCCTTCTCTCATCCCATCATCTCCACAGACAAACACATGGATCACATGGATCACAGGAAACTGCCCTATAATGAGTCTATTGACATAAATATTGTCTACTCTGATGGGTGACTGTTTCCCAAGGTTACAGTCAGGGGTCTTTCATACCGCATTTCCACAGCGGTGAAATTCCCCGCATTGACGTTTTCAAAACTGTGCATTATGTGAAATTTTGCGCAGTAGATTTTCCCTCCCCAGGTGTGAACGCAGTTTTCTCCTCCTTGCCCCGCATTTTCAGAACTTGCTAAGATAATTTCTGCAGTGGATTGATGTTTTTTAAATTGTGTAATGTGACATTTTCTGCAGTAGATTTCTTTTCACCAGGTGCAAACCCAAAGTTTTCTCTTTCTTACCCCACGTTTTTGGAACTCGCTAAGATCATTCCCGCAGTAGCGCAATTCCCCACATTGACGTTTTCAAAACTGTGCACGGTGTGAAATTTTCCGCAGTAGATTTTTCTCACCAGGCGCAAACCCGAAGTTTTCTCCTTCTTACCCTGCATTTTTGGAGCTCGCTAAAACTGGGGATTCTGAAAACATGGGGTAAGAAGGAGAAAGCTCCAGGTTTGCGCCTGGTGGGGGGAAATCTACTGTGGAAAATTTCACATAACACACAGTTTTAAAAACGTCTCCCTAGCTGCTCGTTCTTTCTAGCCAGGGGTGGAAATGGTAACTCGAATCTATGAAGAAGTTCATCCCACTGTGCTCAGTCGGGCATGTGAGCTATAGCCTGCATTGGTGGGGGAAGGCAGCTGCTAAGCTCATGAGCCAGTGCCCGGAAGCCCTTTTTTTTCACAATGCTGCTGAATCCAGACACCTTGAACTTCCTTCTCCCTACCTCGTTTCCCCTTTCTTCTTTCCTGCTGCCGCGGAAGTTAATGAAGGACAATAAGGAAGACTTATCACAGAGCCAGGAAGAAGGAACAGTGCATTTTGGGTTTCTTCCCCCCCCCAGCATACTCATTAGGGCTAAGAATGCATGGTCAGAGGCACAGTCCCAACAAACCTCCTTTAATTGTGCATCCTATTTGCCCCTGATCCGCACATTCAACCTGCAGAGAAGAAAGACATTTAAAGATTACCGAGGCAAGTTGGTAATGAAGCGGATACCTCTTTGTCTGTCCTTGTGCCAACAGTAGCAGAAGGGATACTAATTAGATGGTGAATTATTAGTTTCCCATGGTGCACTGCAGGGGCATTAAAAATGAGTGTAGTTTGTGGCTTGGCTGTTTAGACGGGCGTCCCATTTTAATATATTCCTGTTTCTAGGTGAGCAGCAGGGGACGAGGTTTTTTTTAAAATATTATAATTGTTGCATAATTACTGGCCTAAGGTTGCCTATTGTTAAATAAAAATGCTGAGTGACTAATGTTTTATTGAACAGTACAAGTAGATAAAATTGTAATATATATATATATATTCCCTGAACAATATAAGCTTGTTATCTGGAAGCTCGGTGACAAGCTCGGTTGTCTTGCTGAGAAGGGCTCTTCTTTCTCTGAGCATTAAAAAGAAAGAAAGAAAGCACTAAAATGACAAAGCAAAATATTGTTCTTGGAATTTTGTGTGTGTGTGTATCTTTGTGTTTGAAAATATATCTTTATTGAAAAGGCTAAATA
>NW_015177066.1:42025-50021 GCF_001447785.1 Gekko japonicus
CTAATATGCAAAGGAGTTCCTGCTACAAAAAGAGCCCTGTATGTGAGAACCCTGACCTGTATGGCCAAGGGTAGCCCAATCTCATTCGATCAGAGAAGCTAAGCAGGGTCTGGTTAGTATTTGGGTGGGAGACCACCAAGTAACTCCAAGGTCACAACACAGAAGCAGGCAACGGCAGACCACCTCTGTGGTTTGAATGTCTATTGAATGTTCTGGAAGGCTGGAGCGTTCTCCCACAGATTTCTCAGTTTTGTGAGTCTTGATGTCAGATTTGTGTCCATTTATGCTTCGGCGTAGGGTTTGAACTGTTTGCCCTTTGTAGAGAACTGAAGGGCGCGTCAACATTTAATGGTAGACCTCAGAGTAGCTGTTTCTATTGCAAAGGGATATCAGAAACCATCTAGAATGGGAGCCTGCTGAATGATAAGTTACTAAAACACTCAGGACAATAGAATCCTCAGGGCTTAACAGAAATACTGACTTCTTATCTCATTACACATGCTGACATCATGCCGTTCTCGCATCTGTCTGTAAACTCTTTCATTATGTTGTATGATAATTTGCTGCTATTCACGGGTCTTATGAATGGCCTTCATCCAGTTTTAGCTATATTTATTGCTCAATTACTTATGCATCTTGGCTCTAATTACCCCTTCCTGGCAACACCCTCCCCACCCTCCCCACTGGACTCAAACTATTGGTAGAGACCTATTGGTGACTTCTGTTTCAATGTATCTGAAGAAGTGTGCACGCACATGGAAGCTAATACCCACAATAAAACCTTGCTGGCCTTTTTTTTGTTTGTTTGATAAAAAAAATTATTTTATAAAAGAAACAAAAACAAAACAAAACATACATACAAAAAAATGGGGATGGCCGTTACATCATTAAATTGTCGATTTAGTTTCCTCGTACAATGTGTAATTATATTTTCAACTTGTTCCACCTTGTATCTTTATATAAATCTTTTGCATATGATTGAAAATATAGTTCTTCTCTGCTTCTAGATTGGCTGTATGTCGATATGTTTTATTTATTGTATTGTTCAGTCCATTTAGGGAATCTTAACCATGTATTCTCAAAGCTTCCTTCAGTTTGCCCTCTTAACATTAAAGTTAATTTGTCCATCCCTGCAGTTTCAAGCATTTTATTTATAATTTCTTCTCTTGGAGGTACCTTATTTCTTCTCCAGTATTTGGCATATAGTATTCTTGCAGTTGTCACTACATGTATAATAAGATAGTTTTCTCTTCAGACCGCATAAATCTTTTGCCTTTTATTAAACTTTGTTGGTCTTAAAGGTGCCACTGGACTCAAACTATGTTTTCCTTTGGAAATCGAAAAGCTTCTGGAATGGCAGGCTTCCTACTGATCTCTCTGCAGTAATTCTCAGGACCATGGACAGGGCCCATGGACACCCCCGCCCCTTGCCTTGCCCATTCCAGACTTCTTGAATTCGTGCAATCAATGCATGGAGGAGATTTGGAACCTCCCGGCCTTCATGCCCTTGATCAGATTTTACTCACCAAGCTTATGCACAACTCAGTCGTGTGCATTTATGCTCTCTCTGCAAATGCCTTGCTAAAACACAGGACACGGGTCATATGTCCTATGTGCATTCCCCTTGAGCTGTGTAGGCTTTGCATGTAAGGAAGATCATCATGTGGGAGTCAGGGGCAAAACATGATCCTTATCTGTACGTAATTTGTCAAGTAATAACACACACCCCGTTCCATTCCCCAATGCATCAGCACCCTTATCCTCCAGATGCCTTCCACTTTGACCTAAAATAGTTCTAAAAAGCATAGTCCTGAGAGCCAGTTTGGTGTAGTGGTTAAGTGCACGGACTCTAATCTGGGAGAACCGGGTTTGATTCCCCACTCCTCCACTTGCAGCTGCTGGATAATCTTGGGCAAGCCACGGTTCTGTCAGAGCTGTCCTTGAAAAGAGCAGTTTCTGTCAGAGCTCTCTCAGCCCCACCTACCTCACAGGGTGTCTGATGTGGAGAGGGGAAGGGAAAAAAGCTGCTAGGAGACTCCGAGTGAAGGGTGGGGTATAAATCCAGTCTCCTCTTCTTCTTCTTCTTCTTCTTCTTCTTCTTCTTCTTCTTCTTCTTCTTCTTCTTCTTCTTCTTTTCTTCATAATGAAATGCTGATCCATGCCGGCTTACAGTCCAAATTGGTACATCTATTCCTTGCAACATGCCAGTCTCCGAAAACCCATGATATTGTCAAACAATGGGGGACTGTTGACCTTTCCTTCCTCTCCAATGAATAGGCAATTCAAGAGAAAGGTGCCAGAGAGATAACCACAAAAATATTCCCTGTGGCAGCTGTCACCCATTAAAGAGTGTCAGCCTCTGATGCCAAGATGCCAGTTTGTGTTTTGAGACCAACTCTAACACAACAGACACTCAAGCACCCGCTTTGATTTATCTGCTGGGAGATTTTGGGACGGAGGCGGGCTGATAATCATTCTACTCGTCAATGTGATTTTCCTTTTGCTTGCTTCTACCAAAGGAAGCAAAAAGGAGAAAGCCCTTATCAGCAAAAATTTAAAGTGACCTTAGAGAGAAATTTCCTCTTTTTGCAGAGGAACTAAAAAAATTTATCTTTGTTTAATGGGATGTTTAGTTTGGGGGGGGGAGCTTTTCCAAACAGGTTTTTAAAATCTCTGCAAATAACATTTCATTTTTGCCAGGGTTTCTTCTTTAAAAATAGCTTTTGAAGGGATCAGGTGCAGAATGTGTGAAGCAATGACCAAGTATTTGCGAGCACGGACCTGATACCATCCTTTCGGTGCTAAATAACTGCATCTCATCTCCATGAGGGACTGGAGAGGGTAGTTTTCAAACTCTGTGTAATCCACGTTGAGTACACATAAGAAATGCAGACTATACATCACGTAAATAAAATGAAATGAAATTCATGATCAGATGCTATACACCCATCTGGGACAGGAGAACTGGGACAATATCAGGGAAATGTAGACACTAATTCCCCATGCAAAATGCTCTCTTTTGCTCTGGGAAGATGCAGAAGACTGAAACCACTGGATGTAAAAAATTATTTCATTTCACACTGATGCTGAACGCGTTTCAAACATGGTAATTAAGTAACAGATGACTCAACAGCCAGTGTTGTGTAGTGGTTAGAGCATCTATCAGACAAGATTCTGGGAAACCCAAGTATGAAACTCTACTCTGCCATAGTCTGTGGGGTGACCTTGGGCCAGTCATGCTCCCTCAGCCTAACCTACCTCACAGGGCTGTTGTGAGGATGAGACAGAAGCGAAAAGAATGAGGAAAGCTGCTTTGGGACCCCACTAGAGAGAAAGGCAGGTTGTAGATGAAGGAAGGCACTAAAACAAGCCCAATGAATTTCTTTTGTGAAGACAAAATAGAGGAGTCGAGAATGACGTTGCAAAGTCCTTTGGGTCTCCATAAATATTGAAATAAGACATGTGAGAAAGGGCCTATTTCTCAAATCCCTTCGACCATAGTCGGTATTCCAGCTCATGCAGAATATTCAATGTCCTTGTCCCCTACAACATCCCCCCCTCCTTTTAGTATAAAGAGAGTAAATATTGTAGCCAATTAGTGAAAATGTTACAGTCAATGTGTTCCAGGCGTGATAGGCTCATTAAGCATTAAAAGTCCCTGACATTTCCCGGGTACAGCGAGAAATAGCAACTTGCGGTTTGCCTTTCATATTTTTACCAAATTCTTCATCTTTCAGGTTTCCTTGTCATCTTTTTGCAGCCTCCTTCGCATGGGTGTTCTATTTCCTTTTCTTAGATCAACGCTAATTTCCTTATTCCGCACCTTATTATCCCCCTTCCCCTCAAAGCCGTACCCTCTTATCGGCAGTATTGTTTCATTTCGAAGTTTCTTCGCTAATGTTCATGGCCAGATCGCCAAAAGGCAACAGACTAATTTAGCTCATCATTCCCTTTTGGTGGAAATGCCATAATTACTGATCCATGAGTGGGCCTGAGACTCAGGGGGGAAGAGAAAAGAAGGCCAAGATTGTTATTAATATCCAAAATAGTCTTAATTAAACGGGAGGGGGGGACTGAAATGCTATAAGCATGGTTAACTTGTCATGTTTAAAATAAGAGACAGAAACAGAGAGACAGAGAGATTTTCAAGTATTGTTCAGTGGATTTACACCAAGACCAAATATTTCAGTATTTCATCTTCATGTCAGGCCTGTGGTCCTCCTAAAGTAAAGGCAAAGGTTCCCTTGCTCGAAAGCCAGTCGAATCCGACTCTAGGGTTGCGGTGCTCATCTCCGTTTCAAAGCCGAAGAGCCAGCGCTGTCCAAAGACGTTTCTGTGGTCACGTGGCCGGCATGACTAAACACCAAGGCGCACGGAATGCTGTTACCTTCCCACCGAAGTGGTCCCTATTTATCTACTTGCAATTTCTTGCTTTCGAACTGCTAGGTTGGCAGGAGCTGGAACTAGAGACGGGAGCTCACCCTGTCTTGCGGCACCCGGGTCTTGTGCTGAACGACCGACCTTCCACAGCCTGCAATTCAGTGTCTTAACCACTTGAGCCACCGCAGGTCCTCCTATGCTGGTGTAAATTATGGCTATACCACATGTGATGCTGGACATTTGCTGGGGAGGAAGCAGGAAAGAAAGAAAGCTGGCTAGCAGCACCTGAATAAGATCTGGCTGAGTTTGTTTCTCCCTCGCTTGCAGGTACACAACCTGGGTGTGGCCAGAGGAGCGAGTTCTTGAGCACCAACTGATGAAGGGCAAGTCCCCAAAAGTTTTTGTCCTTCAGTTCTTAGCCAAAGCACTGTAGCCAAGAACTGAGGCTCAAGATCTGGCACAGAGAAAGAGAGAGAGATCCCTGAATGAATCCCGCAGTGAGTGATTTAGCCTGAAAAAAAATATTAACTTGTCTGCCCTAGGAGCTTTTAGCCTGGTTGGGAGAAAAGATCAATATTTTTCCTGTGTGTATGCGCTCTCTCTCTCTCTCTCGCTCTCTCTCGCTCTCGCTCTCTCTCGCTCTCTCTCTTTCTTTCTGAGGTACTCACCTTAAGTCTCAGTGAGAAAGATGGACTATAAATAAAATAATTAAAATATTTTAGGAAGAAGAAGAGGAGGAGGAGGAGGAGATTGGATTTATACCCCACCCTTCACTACCCAAGGGAGTCTCAGAATAGCTTACAAGCTCCTTTCCTTGCCCCTCCCCACAACAGACACCCTGTAGGTGGGGCTGAGAGAGCTCTTGACAGAAACTGCTCTTTTTCAAGAACAGTTGTGCCAGAACTATGGCTTGCGCAAGGTCATCCAGCCAGGTGCAACTGGAGGAGTGGGGAATCAAACCCGGTTCTCCCAGATTAGAGTCCGCGCACTTAACCACTACACCAAACTAACTCTCATGAAGAGGAGAGGTCAGTTTTGACTTGGGAAACTGTGTGCTGAGGTTATGAAAAGACACTGATGAATTAAGACTCATCACAAAGCTCAAGACTATCTATCAGCCAGGCCTTAACAGGGACCTGTCATTTCTCACTCAGCATAGTTGGTAAATAATCTTAGCCTACCTCTTACATACATAGCTATGCCTCTAGTAAAGGTTTCCTTTGCTCGAAAGCCAGTCAGCAGTTCGAGACCCGGGTGCCGCAAGACAGAGTGAGCTCCCGTCTCTAGTTCCAGCTCCTGCCAACCTAGCAGTTCGAAAGCAAGAAATTGCAAGTAGATAAATAGGGACCACTTGGTGGGAAGGTAACAGCGTTCCGTGCGCCTTGGTGTTTAGTCATGCCGTCCACGTGACCACGGAAACGTCTTCGGACAGCGCTGGCTCTTTGGCTTTGAAACGGAGATGAGCACCGCAACCCTCGAGTCGGATTCGACTGGCTTTCGAGCAAGGGAACCTTTACCTTTACCTATACATCCTGTACTAGACCTATTTTAAATCAATCCTACTTTCCCTGTCGAACAGGAGTCAGTAGTGGACTTCCTAAACTCCAAGTGGATTCATGACTCTTTCAGCTGCCTGTTCTTCATAACACCTCCCCCCCCTCACATCTATCTGTGGTCTGCAGCTTTGAGTATAAACACTTCTGCCTAATGGATGAACATTCCTACACATGTGAAGAGGTGAGCTCTGAATCATGACACCCTATCCTGTAATACATGTTGTTAGTCTTTACAGAGCCACCGGACTTATTTCGCCAGAATGAAAGAAAATAGATTCGGATGAGGTTACGTTTTAGTGGCCTTTTGTGATTCTGCTGATACACACTGACACTTTCGTACCTCTGGACCAAAGTCTCCATTCGCTGGAACCCACTAGTTCTGTAATAGAAACATCCATTTGAAAAGGGGCAGCAAAATACCCAATACGAGGAAGATCTCATTTCATGACAAATCTCCTGACAATCTTGTTCCACTTTCCCTTCAATTGCTGCCTTCTGCTAATACTAAATTATGGTCAAACGATTCCCTTAAAAGGCCTTTAGGTTGGAAGGGTAGAGGGGGAGAACCCAAAAGCAAAGGGCAGACAGCCCACAAAGGAATTTCCTTTCCGGTTTTAATGGGCTACTTTGGAGCGAGCACGAAGCTTCTCAATGGCTGTGCTCATCTGTCATTCTGCTTAAGCAGTCGCTCTTTTAGGCCTCAGTTACTCCTGCTTTGGGCAATCCCGTTGCTTTCGGATCCTACCGAGCAGTGAGAAGCAGTCAGGCTGACACAACCAGACCTTTAAGGGTACTGCTCAATCTTATTTAGTCAAGTGGAGGCAGATATTGGTTTTTATTTTCGTGTTTACAGAAGCAATGATCACCAGCTTGCTCATCGTCATATTTACCGGGGACTGTGTGCGGTTAAAGGAACTATTAACCATCTTGATGCACAACTGCGAGTGGAATAACTCACGCCAGTTCATTTCCTGGGCTAAGGAAAGGCACGATAAATGAAAAGATTACTAGAGGTTGCTGTTGAAATGTCTGCCTTATACATAGTTAGACTTTTGGGGCATTTTGCTATTTAGTGACTGATCATGGTTATGGATGAAAGGTTTGGACCTTTGGGCCATTTTGCTACCTACTGACTGATCATGGTTATGGATGAAAGGTTTACCAGTGGCTCCCAAGCATGGTGAGTAAAGGGAACCTCCACATTCAGAGGCAGTCAATCTCTGAATCCCTGTACCAGGAGGCAACATCAAGGGCCCTCCAGAGAAACTGGTTGGCCACTGTGAGGCAGGATGCTGGACTAGATGAACCACTGGTCTGATCCAGCAGGGCTCTTCTTATGTTATTATCAGAGGAAGGCCTCGGCCTCTGTGCCTTGTTGTTGGCCCTCCAGAAGAACTGGTTGGCCTTTGTGTGAGACAGGATGCTGAACTAGAAGGACCACCAGTCTGATCCAGCAGGGCTCTTCTGATGTTCTTATGAAGGCCTCGGCCTCTAAGCCCTGATATTGGCCCTCCAGAGGAACTGGCGGGCCAGTTGGTGTGAGACAGGATGCTGGACTAGATGGACCACTAGTCTGATCCAGCAGGGCTCTTCTGATGTTCTTATGAAGGCCTCATCCAGAGGAACTGGTGGGTCAGTTTGTGTGAGACAGGATGCTGGACTAGATGGACCACTGGTCTGATCCAGCAGGGCTCTTCTGATGTTCTTATGAAGGCCTCGGCCTCTAAGCCCTGATATTGGCCCTCCAGAGGAACTGGCGGGCCAGTTGGTGTGAGACAGGATGCTGGACTAGATGGACCACTGGTCTGATCCAGCAGGGCTCTTCTTATGTTGTTATCAGACGAAGGCCTTGGCCTCTGTGTCCTGTTGTTGACCATCCAGAGGAACTGGTTGGCCTTTGTGTGAGACAGGATGCTGGACTAGAAGGACCACTGGTCTGATCTTCTGTTCTTATTGACAGAAGCTCTCTGGGGTTTCAGGCAGAAACCAACCCTTGCTGCCACAGAAACCCTTTATCTGTTGATGGGACCTTCTGCAGGCCAAACAGACATTCTGTCACA
>NW_015177066.1:50919-65690 GCF_001447785.1 Gekko japonicus
TGCAATTTCTTGCTTTCGAACTGCTAGGTTGGCAGGAGCTGGAACTAGAGACGGGAGCTCACTCCGTCATGCGGCAACTCGGGTCTCGAACTGCTGAACTACCGACCTTCCACAGCCTGCAGTTCAGCGTCTTAACCCCTTGAGCCACCGCAGCTCCTCTTTTGCTGTGTTACAGGCAAATGTATTATTGAATGGGGTGGGGAATGAGAGGGCCATGAGTCTGCAGACTCTGCAACCTCTGCAACCACCCCATTCCTGGTATGCTTGCGCTTTTCTCTCTACAGTGGTACTTTACTGCATGGATGTGGGGGAAACTTTCAAAGCTATGGTCCACAGCCCCCTCCGCCTGCCAATCACCCAGCCACTTCAAAGTGCACGATATTTTAGACAGGAGTGAAGGCCCAAACGAGTATGAAATGAGCAATTTAACTTTGGATATTTTCTTCCTTATTCCATAAGCTGGTTCTCTCCCTCCCCCCATTAAAAATAGAGACATGCACAGCAGAAAGGAAACGCCAGCCCTCAGCTTGAGATGCAAAATAGATTGCTTATTCTCAATAAATGACCGGAGCATTGTTATAAATGAATTGTATTTATAAGAGTTTCAGGGACATCATGCAACCAAGAGTATCTTGGCTGTTTGGTGTAGTGGTTATGAGCATGGACTCTAATCGGGGAGAACTGGGTTTGATTCCCCACTCCTCCACATGCAGCTGCTGGTGTGACCTTGGATCAGTCATATGTTCTTTCAGAGCTGTTCTCTCAAGGGCAGTCCTCGAGAGAGCTCTCTCAGCCCCACCAACCTCACAGGGTGTCTGTTGTGGGGAGGGGAAGGGAAAGGGATTGTAAGCCACTCTGAGACTCCTTCAGGTGGTGAAGAGCAGGGTATAAATCCAATCTCCTCCTCCTCCTCCTTTTCTTCTTCTTCCCCGAAAGTAGCCACAACGAGCCCTGATCTGGGTAACCCCGGTTAGCTTGATCTTGTCCAATCTTGGAAGCTAAGCAGGACCATACTTGGTTAGTGTTTGGATGGGAGACCAGCAAGGAATACCAGAGTTGCTATGCAGAGGAAGGCAATGGCAAACCTCCTCTGAACCCTACAGGGCCACAATAAATTGGCTGCAACTTGATGGCACTTTACATGCACATGGCCATGACGATGACTGCATTGCTTGTCTATTTATCGGATTCTAAAATTGTGAGAGTGCCTCGAACTGTGACAGCCAGCGAACAACTTTTACAGAGCTCGCTGTTCCAACGGCTGGCCTTCCTCACTATGTGGGGCCAGCACAAAGTGCAACTTCAGAGAAAGGGATGGGAAGCCAGTGGTTTCCTGATCACCCACAAAAGCCTCTGAAACCGAGTCATATTTTAATAGGTATGAATTGTTCACTTCAGAAATGTACCACTTGATTTTTTCCCCCTTCAGAAGCTTTTACCTCCTCATGAAGAACGCCTTCCTTAAGCAAGAAATAACATCTTTAAATTACCCTTTATCCCCCTTTTAAACACCCCGCTGAGCTTGCAGTCATCACTGTAGCTAAAAGGGGGATTTTTCCCCTCCCTCCTCAGAGTTATGACAGCAACAGTCTTGAAAAATCCACCTCAAGCTGCCTACATTCGTGATGAGTCAGGTGTGCGGAGTGCAAACAAAATGGAGGACGGCAGAACCACACTACACTGCCCAGAACTCAGTGGAAGAAAAGCAAGATTGAAAAAATAGACTGGAGAGAGACAGACAGACAGACAGACAGACAGACAGACAGACAGCGAGGCAGGCTGAGTTGAATGGGGCTTATGCTCAAATTTATTTATTTGTTCATTGATTTATACCCTGCCTTTCTCCCCAGTGGGGAACCAAGGCAGTTTACATCATTCTCCTATCCTCCATTTTATCCCCACAACTGTCGGCAGAGGTTAAACATGCAGAGGAAAGGAGCACCAATGGCTTAAAGAAAATAACTCTGTTTATTAAAGAAGAAATAAACACTGATAGAACAGAAGCTCTGAGACCCAGTTTGGTGTAATGGTTACGAGCACGGACTCTAATCTAGGAGAACTGGGTTTGATTCCTCACTCCTCCACATGCAGCTGCTGGTGTGACCTTGGGTCAGTCACAAGTTCTCTCGGAGCTGTTCTCTTGAGAGCAGTCCTTGAAAGAGCTCTCTCAGCCCCACCTACCTCACAGGGTGTCTGTTGTCAAGAGGGGAAAGGGATTGTAAACTGCTCTCCCTTGGGTGGTGAAGAGTGGGTTATAAATTTGACATAATTTGGACATTGTGGGAAGTCCCTAATCTAGCTATGCTAACTACCAGTCCTTCAGCTGTACCCTATAGGCTGTTCTTCTGATCTTCCTCAAGCAAATGTACTATAGACCTTGTATATTCTGTTGTACATATTAGATTCCATGTCAAAAATGAAGTCAAATGAGGATGAAGATCTATGCTTTATTTCAATTAACAGAAAAACAATTGGCCCAAATAGTCCATCCAAAATTGACTACTTTCTTCTTAGCATATTCAGGGAATATGCTTCAATTAACAGGAAAACAATTAGACCAAATAGTCCATCCAAAATTGACAACTTTCTTCTTTTTCTTCTTCATCTTCTTCTTGAACATATTCTGAACATATTCAGGAAATACATGATATTTTATACATGGACTGAAGTCATTAAGAAAACAATATTCAAAAAGCATAATTGGTTACAAAAGACAGTGGTCATTTGAGTCATAATCCTCTGATTGGCCAGATGTAAAGAAACATATATCTACGTCAATCTAAGTAAAACCTAAGTGTTTACTTAACCTAACCTAAAATGATAATGTGGAAGGATTCTTCATATCCCAAACAAAAGTATTCATTACTGATACGAGACTAAAATCTTATGTGACCCAGACATTGAAAGGTTTGCCCTAAGAACTACAGAATCATGAACTTTGTACCTATTATGTTGTCTGCTAACAATATCAGACCTACCAGAGGAAAGCCTTCTATATAACAGGCATTTCTAACATCCTAATAAAATATTACTTAAGAATAAATCTATAAAAACCAGAGAAATACAAATAATCAAAAAAGGGGGAAATCTTTATAGTCCCATCTCTACTACATATTCCAACAACAACAACCCTGTGAGAGTGTGCGATTTGCCCTAGGTCACCCAGCGAGCTTCCATGGAGTGAGTGGGGATTCAAACCCAGGCCTTCCAGATACCAGTCTAATCCTCTTAAGCACTACACCACAGCTCAGTAGGCGTTGGATTGCAACACAGGAAAATGACTATGTCCCTTTATTTATTTATTTTAAAACACCGATATGTACAGCTCACTGTTCCTTCGTGACTCAAGGCAGCTTACAAATCCAAATTTAAAAACAGAGAGACTACAGTAAAAATTCAGATGAACAGTCGGTCAAAAAATGAACTTCCTGTACATGAACGGTGAACAGGAAATGAGCCAAACCAGTGGGTGTGTGCTGGGTGAACATCCCTAACGAGGATTGGAGAGCCTTGAATTCAGATCTGCAGGCTATGATAATTACTGGGTAAGCTTGAGCCGGTCACATTTTTTAGCCACATCTATATCATGTGGTTGTTATGAGGATAAAACAGAGGAGGAAAGAGCCACGTACTTCAAGCTTCTTGGATGCAGGGCGGGATAAGAAGAAGAAGAAGAGAAGAAGAGATTGGATACCCCGCCCTTCACTTGGTGTCTCAGAGCGCCTTACACACTCCTTTCCCTTCCCCTCCCCACAACAGACACCCTGTGAGGAAGGCGGGACTGAGAGAGCTCTTGACAGAAACTGCCCTTGAGAGAACAACTCTTTTTTTAAAAAAAATAATATTTATTAAGATCAAATATAACTTATGGCTTGCCCAAGGTCATCCAGCAGCTGCAAGTGGAGGAGTGTGGAATCAAACCCGATTCTCCCAGATTAGAGTCTGCACACCTAACCACAACACTAAACGGGATAGAAATGCAACAGAAAGAAATACCATCTTTGGTATAAAAATAACATTTCAGATCATATAATTACGAGGGATTTTGCATACCCTGACCTGGATGGCCCAGGCTAGACTGGTCTCATCAGATCTTGGAAACTAAGTAGGGTCAGCCCTGGCTGGTATTTGGAGGGAGGCTGTTAAGTCGGTTACTTAACAAAGAGTCAGAGAGTGATTTCATCAAAAGATCAGCTTTATCCAGCAACTCCTAACTCAACTCCAAACAGATCAACATGAATAGCCCGCTTTTGTGGGGAGGGAGGGCTATTAATCGAAATATAAATAAAATAAATAAAAAATAAATTTCAGAAAGTCCGCCATTCCAATGGCTCTACCCTAAGAGAACCTTTTCCCACTGTCCTAGAAGAAGAAAAAAATATGTGTACTTGACTGCTCTTAAACTCCCTATCCATTCAAACTCCAAGCCATTAGCCCTTCTAATTATCCGGCATCCGGGTCCCAATGCATGGCACACAAACACAAAAGCACAGCGTTCTCTTGAAGCTGGCCAGGGTCTGCAAAGGAGACTCTGTGGTATCAAATAATTACCATAAGTTCCATGGAGGAAAGGCAGGATATAAATTATAGAGAGCGACATGCATGGTGAGATTCCTGAGGTAACGTTTCACCTGCTGTTGACAACAGAAAGCCGAATGAGTCTTTGTTCTGCTCCAAAAAACCCAGTACCAAAACTCTTCTGCTTCCGGAGTCACTCTAGGTATGGGCAACCTGGGGGGGGGGGGATCAGTTTTGGTGGTGCTAAACCAGAACCATTGTTGTTCCTGGTGGTGATTGTGAGCAATCCAGTCACATGGGAGGAGCCCATGTTATGGTGCTGGAGAAGACTCTTGAGAGTCCCTTGGACTCCAAATCAGTCAATCCTAAAAGAAATCAACCCTGACTGTTCCCTGGAAGGCCAGATACTGAAGCTGAAGCTCAAATACGTTGGCCACCAAATGAGCAGGGAGCCCTCACTGGAGAAGATCCTGATGCTGGGAAAGACTGAAGGAAAACGAAGAAGGGGACGGCAAAGGACGAGATGGTTAGACAGTGTTATCGACGCAACGAACATGAAGTTGAGCAAACTCCAGAGGACGATGGAGGACAGGAGGGTCTGGCGTGATGTGTCCATGGGGGTCACAAAGAGTCGGACTTGACTGTGCGACTGAACAACAACAACAACAAAAACCAGAACTTGCAATAAGAACATAAGAACATAAGAAACGCCAATGTTGGATCAGGCCAAAGGCCCATCTAGTCCAACACTCTGTCACACAGTGGCCAGAAATACCAGGTGCCATCAGGAGGTCCACCAGTGGGGCCAGGACATTAGAAGCCCTCCCACTGTTGACCCCCCCCCCACCAAGAAGACAGAGTTCCTTTTATCTGTTCTAACCCGACCGCTCAGCAATTTCATGGAGTGCCCACGAGTTCTTGTATTGTGAGAAAGGGAGAAAAGTACCTCTTTCTCTACCTGCTCTGTCCCACGCATAATCTTATAAACCTCAATCATGTCACCCCTCAGTTGTCGTTTCTCCAAGCTAAAGAGCCCTAAGCGCCTTAACCTTTCCTCATAGAGAAAGTGTTCCAACCCTTTTATCATTCGAGTTGCCCTTTTCTGCACTTTTTCCAAAGCTATAATATCCTTTTTAAGGTGTGGTGACCAGAATTGCACACAGTATTCCAGATGAGGTCGCACCATTGATTTATATAGGGGCATTATGATATTGGCTGATCTGTTTACAATGCCCTTCCTAATAATCCCCAGCATAGCATTGGCTTTTTTATTGCAGTCACACACTGTCTCGACATTTTCAGTGAGTTATCTACTACAACTCCAAGATCTCTCTCTTGATCAGTCTCTGCCAGTTCAGACCCCATCAATGTGTATTTATATTTAGGATTTTTGGCTCCAATGTGCATCACCTTGCACTTGGCCACATTGAACCCCATTTGCCATGTTGACGCCCACTCGCCCATCTTTGACAGATCCCTTTGGAGTGCCTCACAATCCTCACTGGTTTTCACCACCCGGAACAACAAGAAGCTGATTTTTTTTCCAACGGTCTGGTCATTCATTTATCACCCCATGCGTAGATGTTTGGCAGGTCGCTTCACCCTGTTCCTTCTTAACAGCGTGACGGTGGAAAGGGCCATCAAGTCACAGCCAACTTATGGTGACTCCGTAAGGTTTTCCTGGCAAGAGACAAACAGAGGCGGTTTGCCATTGCCTGCCTCTGCATAGCCACCTTTGACTTCCTTGGTGGTCTCCCATCTAAGTACTGCCCAGGGTTGACTCTGCTTAACAACCAAGATCTGACAAGATCAGGCTAGCCTGGGTTAGATAGTTCAGGGCAACAGTGCAGTACACCAAAACGATCTGTTTGTGCACGTGTGTCTCACATGCCCTGATTGAGTTCTGCTCCCCATGTCTTCCCTCTGCCATTGCTCTGCTGTTTTATCTTCACAACAATCTTGTAAAGTAGGCTAAACAAAGGGAAAAAATAACTGGTCCAAGATCCCTTGCTGAGCATACACCCCAGTGGTCCTCGAAAGCCCATGAAAAGCTTCAGCCAGACCGGCATCCATGTTGCATTTTTACCAGATACGCAACACAGCTCCGTAGCTTGTAATGTGGAAATCGGCACCGGACAACCCTCTTTTATATCTCTCAGTTGCAATGATAAAGACTGCTTTCCTAAAGATGGCGATTGTGTTTCCCTTTCTTTAATCAAGGCACCATTCATCACAATCTTCTCTTCACCTCGGATTTTTTTTTAAAAAAATGGGCTGCCTCTTTAAAGCAGAGCGAACATGTTTTATTGGCTGGAATCTTAAAAAAAAAAATTATCCCATGCCGAGTGATTGATACGCATTACTGTAGTTAGAGGCAGATGATACCAGCTGCCCTCCTGCCTCATCCAACTCGCCCATTAAACCCGCCTCACTGCTCTGAATGAGTTTTATATACCAGGGTCTTTGGCAAAAACAGCGGAAGCCCATCAAGCGACGCCATCGTAACGGCTCGATAGATTGCGCATGATTTTATCTGCGGGGGCTAGACCAAAGACGGTGATCATATCACTTTTTTTTTTACCATTGATTAGCTAAATCAGACACAGCAGCCTGGCGACGTGGTTTCAGCCTGACTCGCAGACTGCGACGTTGTCTTTCTAAGGCCATCCGACTTCGACAATATTGATCCATTCGTCTCTGGCAGCTGCGAAATCTCGGCAGATAGCAGGACGACAAATGTTGAGAGAGGCGAGGGGCAGGGAAGGAAGGAGGAAAGGGGAGAGAAAGAGTACCACTGTGAAACATGTGCAATTGATGATCCAGCGGCGGTGGCCTCCACGCCTGTGTTACGTATCGATTCGTCGCACTTGCAAGTGGGGGGGGGTTTCTTCTAGCTTTTTTTTTAATTTGATTGATGACAATGGAGTTTCATGACAGCTTAAGCCACAATAATATTTTATAACCGTGTTTGTAAAGGGCTTGGTCTAAACGAGAACAATTGGATCAGGAGGCCTTCAGTCACATTCCCTTGATTTAGAGAAGCAGGAGCTCATTTTTAACTGTGCGGTGGAGAAAAGAAGAGGTAATTAAAGGAGAGTGCTTAAATCGCCAAGGTTCATCAAAGACCATGCCCGGCGTGCTTGTTTACTCCTCATAGAGGTGCTCAGCCAGCCTGCCTGCCGAAGACAGTCTTTTGAAGACGAGGGGAGCCAAGTGAGATTTCGGCAAAAACTATCCTTCCGAAAGGAAAGGAAAGAGGTGCTCGTTTTCATCAAATCCATGTATTTAAAATTGGGGGCGGGGGTGCTTGTTAGTGGTACTTTCTTTCTGGATAATGTTTTGCTAACTCAAAAGCAAAGGTTCTATTTAAAAGCTATGGTCTTACTGTTCTGCCACAATGAAAGAGATCTGTAGGTTCGGCGCTAGGGTTTGATGGGTCATAAGAACATTAGAACATAAGAACACAAGGGAAGTCAGTGTTGGATCAGGTCAATGGCCCATCCAGTCCAACACTCTGTCACACAGTGGCCAAAAATTCCAGGTGCCATCAGGAGGTCCAGCAGTGGGGCCAGGACACTAGAACATGCCAAGGACTAACAAAGCTCCCCTATGGACCAGAGATTCTTGACCATCACAGAGGTCTGTGGGCCAACTTCCTACTTCTAATAGCTCTGGAAGTAACAGGACAAAAATGCTCTCTAGCTCCCTCTAGCTCTGCAGCCCCAATACAGTTGTCAGACAGTGGCTAGCAACCCATGGGAGGCGGGGGGGGAGACATGGGGGGCACCATATCAGAATGGCATGATGTCAGTTCTGGGTTTTCCCTGGAAGCGATTTCACACCTCTCTAGGAATCACTGGAAACTCTATGGTAAAACCATAGAGCTTCTGGCAATTCCTAGAGAAACCTTCTGGATTTTCCCTGTAAATGATATTGTACCATCACACAATGGCGATTTTTTTCCCCCTCTCACCAGCTGCTATAGTAGTGGTGGGAAATAAGAGACGGGGTGGGAAACTAGTAACCCTGAAGAATCCTTACATTGAAGGATCTTTTGTAGTTCATTTGTGGCTGTCTTTCCCAGTCTTAATCTCCTCCTGATTTCTTGCCTGCAGACTCCCTTTTGGTCGATGATGGAGAAGAAGAAGAAGAAGAAGAAGAAGAAGAAGAAGAAGAAGAAGAAGAAGAAGAAGAAGAAGAAGAAGAAGAAGAAGAAGAAGAAGAAGAAGAAGAAGAAGAAGGAGGAGGAGGAGGAGGAGGAGATTGGATTTATACCCCACCCTTCACTTGGAGTCTCAGAGGGGCTTACAATCTCCTTTCCCTTCCCCTCCCCACAACAGACACCCTGTGAGGTGGGTGGGGCTGAGAGAACTCTGACACAAACTGCTCTTTCAGGTACAGCTGTGCCAGAGCTTGTGACTGACCCAAGGTCACATCAGCAGGTGCAAGTGGAGGCGTGGGGAGTCAAACCCGGTTCTCCCAAATTCGAGTCCGTGCACTTAACCACTACACCAAACTGGCTCTCTTGAACAATTTTGATTTCTTCATCATCAACCTTGAAGTTGCATAATTCCCCAGTAGTCATTACTTTTGTCTTTCTGATGTAGAAGACCACTGTACTAACCAGTGACTTCGGCGAACATGCGATAATAGAATGTGGACCAAGTCTGCAACAACAGGACTGAGGTCTGTATGTAAACTGCAGTTTCTACCAACTGCCCAGTCTTACTGAAAAGTACTGAGGCCTGAGACTCAGCTTGGTGAATCAGCTCTTGTTTATTGAATTACATCAGGAATGAAAGATACATTGGCCAGTCAGTGCCCGGCTTATATGTGTGCCCCACACCCACACACATCCGTCACCCGTGATTGGCTCTATTTACAAGTCAACATCTTAATAGGTCTACTTTCGGATCCGGGCGAACCCATTGGTGCGCCCTAGGATCCGAAGTAGCTATTGTCTTAGGATCAAACGTCTGAAGGTTTGTCGGACCGCATGGCCAGACTACCGCCATGGCGGCCATCTTATTGCCGCTAATATATAACACTTACTATACAAACAAAACCAATCACTCCTCAGAACCCCTGCATATTAACTTTAAAGGAACACCTGCCTGTTGGAGGAGAGTTTTCTTGCCCCCCCTCCAGCCTCTGTTTAGGGTTGCCAGCCTCCAGGTGGGGCCTGGGGATCTCCCGCTTTCACAACTGATCACCAGCCGATAGAGATCGGCTCCACTGGAGAAAATGGCTGCTTTGACGGGTGGGCTCTATGGCATTGGGCCATGCTGAGGCCCCTCCCCTCCCCTAACCCCACCCTCTCCCGGATCCACCCCCAAAGTCTCCAGGTATTTTCCAACCCAGACCTGGCAACCCTTTCTCTGTTAGTTGTCTTATGCTTGTCGCATTGCTGTGTTTTATTGCTTACTGATTCTTCGGAGCTGATTTTGTATCAAAATGAACTTTCGTAATCAACCCTAACTTTAAAGGAATGTCAGATAGCAGACAGCACTCTGTTTTTTTGTATCGGAGCTATCCCCGTCTTCCAAACAGGATAATACACAGGCGTAAGAAGCAGTGAGGTACAGCACTTCTTAAAAAGGCGCCAATGAAGCTGGAAGCAAACCTTTCCCATGTTACTTATTTGCTGCATTTATTACGTCTCACTCTTAATTAACAATTTTTGTGGCAGTTTCCATCGTTAAGACAGGCACAGTGGCAAAAAAAAAATGACCGTAAAATAAAATTCAATCTAAATAACAATAAACGAAAAGAAAACTAAAAGACCAACAGCGGATAAAACAGTTAAAACCCTAATGTCAAATAATCCATTGCAACAGAATGAAGCAAAAGTAATCAGCAGATGGTGAGAAGAGAAACAGAGAGCAGGAGAATACACTCAACTTACTATCTGAGAATGCCCAGGAAAATGGAAGGTCCTCACCTGACATGAGAAAGATTCCAAATTTGGTGCCAAGTAAAGAATTATGGGGAGGGTATTTCATAAGCTTTGGAGCTGCGGTGGCTCAAGTGGTTAAGACGCTGAACTGCAGGCTGTGGAAGGTCGGTAGTTCAGCAGTTCGAGACCCCAGTGTGCCGCATGACGGAGTGAGCTCCCATCTCTAGTTCCAGCTCCTGCCAACCTAGCAGTTCGAAAGCAAGAAATTGCAAGTAGGTAAATAGGTACCACTTCAGCGGGAAGGTAACAGCGTTCCGTGTGCCTTGGTGTTTAGTCATGCCGGCCACATGACCACAGAAACGTCTTCGGACAGCGCTGGCTCTTCAGCTTTGAAACGCAGATGAGCACCGCAACCCTAGAGTCGGATTCGACTGGCTTTCGAGCAAGGGAACCTTTACCTTTTATTTCATAAGTTAGGTGCCAGAACAGCCAAGCTCCTGTCCTTAATGGCTGCTCACCTCACATCTGAAGGTTAGACCTTCTAAAGGTTGGACCTTGGATTGGATTGGACCTCCAGTGCAGATTGTAACCACCAGATAAGCCTGTGGGGGAACTGGTGGTCCTTTGGGAGACCCAATCCCAGCCTGAATGCTGAACTGCACTGTCCTATACACATTTAATGTTAAAATGCAAAGTGATTCTCAGGGCCTAAGTGCATGTTATACCTTGAGAGAACAGCTCTGAGAGAACTTATGACTGACCCACAGTCACACCAGCAGCTGCATGTGGAAGAGTGGGGAATCAAACCCAGTTCTCCCAGATGAGACTCTGTGCTCCTAACCCCTACACCAAACTGGCTCTACACCAAACCACTACACCAAACTGATATACCTACATGCAGGTGATCACAGGGTCACCCACTCTAGGTTGGGAAATTTCTGAAGATTTTGGGAGTTGGAGCCTAGGGAGGGACTTCAGGCAGGGTACAATGCCGTAGAGTCCACATCCAAAGCAGCCCTTTTCCACAGGGGAACTGATCTCTGTTGTCTGGAGATCAGTCGTAATTCTGGGAGATCTCCAGGCTCTGCCTGGCACCTGGCAACCCAAGGTGACCAAATGCAGAGATGGTAGAATAGATCAAATCACATCTGGCATCAGGTACTATAGCCTGGCTTTGAAATGTCCCTCTGGATTAAATAAACTCTCCATATATATAGAATGCTAGCAGCGCTCATTAGCTTGGAGTGCTGATTTTCTACTTGCAAGGAGGAGGAGGAGGAGGAGATTGGATTTAGACCCCACCTTTCACTACCCGAAGGAGTCTCAGAGCGGCTTACAAACTCCTTTCCCTTCCCCTCCCCACAACAGACACCCTGTGAGGTAGGTGGGGCTGAGAAAGCTCTCTCATGAACTGCCCTTGAGAGAAAAGCTCTGAAAGAACTTGTGACTGACCCAAGGTCGCACCAGCAGCTGCATGGGGAGGAGTGGGGAATCAAACCCGGTTCTCCCAGATTAGAGTCTGCGCTCCTAACCACTACACCACACAGGCTCTGGGGGATCTCTTTGAAATGTGATCCTCCACCTGCAGTGAAGCAATATAGTCCATTCCAGCAACTAAACTCTTAAACCACCATAGTGGACACAAGCCATTCAAAACAAGAGAAGACAGTGACAGGTGAAAGTTATTGCAGATTGTTGTTTTTTATCCCAGCAGAAATATCCACTGCAGCAAAATAACTTTGCCATGTTACAGGGCAGCTGTGTTGGAAGGGAAAGGATATTTTAATAAATCACTATTTTAAAAAATATATATATAAAATTGGATTAACACAAAGTGAACCAGCGAAATAGCTGCAGTATAATTAACTGTGTGTCTTACAGCTTGAGACAATAAAAACAAGTTTTATCGACCACATGTTAGTTAACCGCGCTTTCCCCCTCTTCGTTTAATCGGATCCATGTCAGTAAAAAAACAAAACAACGGCAGTTTCGATACCAGCTGGTATTTTTTCATTTGTCGGTGAGAAGCAATTAAAAAAAAATGGGAGGGGAGGTCCAGTTCTGTCCTAAACCTTTGTGCAAAAAGACAAAAAAGTGTGGCCCCACACCCCATTCCCCACAAACCACCCATAAATTCGGAAATGGGGATGAGTATCTAAGAATGGAGTTTCAATTTTCGAGAGACAACATGCAACATTCAAGGCAAGGACTCTCTCACAAAGCATTTGATTCCACTCAAAGATTTTTCCACCTTTTTCTCTACCTTGCCGGTTGACCCTGGAGCTTCATCCCTATAAATGAACCTCAGCAGCTCATAGAAAAACATCTCAAGGCCAGGAATATAATGGGAGGCATGTTTCTCATTTAAAAGGGAAAAAAATATAAAACCACTCTCCCCCCCCCAACGTGGCTGCAATGTTAAGCCCCTCTCTTTAAATGAAACATGCGCCTGGATTGACTATGGAGCAGCCATGCATTTTATGAGGGTTCTTCTTTGTTCAAGAAGAGCTGCATTTCGGTGCATGGTTCAGTAATAATTTCTTTTTTTTTTTTAAGACCCCCGGAGGGGATTTTATTTTTTATAATTCTACACAAACTACAAAGAAAAGAAGGGAAGGGGAACTACAACTAAGGAGAAAGAAAAGTAACCCACACTAAACTGAAAACCCAAGAGTAGGAGATCATCACCCTGTTAGACTGCAGTTAGTAATGAAAAAAATAAGCAGTTTGTGCGTAGTATGCCACGCTATTAGTCCGACAACCAGTGGCTGATGATGATTCTCCCCATTTGACAGATCAGAAAGTAAGGCTGGGAAATGTGGACCTCACTGGTATGTGCTAGGGGTGCTGTGAATTTCACTGGGAACATGTTCGACAGTTGAACTTACAAAAGTGTGCATGCTCAGATACTGCTGACTGAATACACATAGACACACATGGAATTACCTTATACTGAATCAGATCACTGGTCCATCACAGTCGGTACTGTCTACTCAAACTGGCAGCAGATCTCCAAGATCTTTTCCCACTTGAATCTCATCCCTGGTTTTATCCGAGTTCAACTCGGGACGCAATACCTCGCATTTGTCCCTGGTTATAATAGCATCCGTTTATCCCGGGACAAGTGTGGGGTGAAATCGGAGTGACCTCAATGTAATGTGGAACCAAATTTTTGTTGTTGTTGTTCAGTCGCACAGTCGAGTCCGACTGTCCGCGACCCCATGGACCAGATCACGCCTGGCCTTCCGATCTTCCAACGTCCTCTGAAGTTGGCTCAATTTCATGTTCGTTGCATCTATGACACTGTCTAACCATCTCATCCTTTGCCGTCCCCGTCTTCTTTGACCTTCAATCTTTCCCAGCATCAGGGTCTTCTCCAGTGAGGGCTCCCTTCTCATTGGGTGGCCAAAGTATTTGAGCTTCAGTTTCATTATTTGGCCTTCCAGGGAACAGTCAGGGTTGATTTCTTTGAGGATTGACTAATTTGATCTCCTTGCAGTCCAAAGGACTCTTAAGAGTCTTCTCCAGCACCATAGTTCAAAAGAATCTATTCTTCAGCGCTCGGCCTTCCTTATAGTCCAACTCTTACAGACATACATGACTACTGGGAATACCATTGCTTTGACCATGCAGACGTTTGTTGGAAGGGTGATGTCTCTACTTTTTATCATGCTGTTTAGCTTCGCCATCGCTTTCCTCCCAATGAGCAGGCGTCTTTTAATTTCATGGCTGATACCCTGAGATAATTACAGGGGTGAACTAGAGTGTTGTGTAGAATGTAAGTTCGGGGACAGGGCTGAACCAGGATTTAAGGTCTAGTGCGTAAAGGACCCAAGAGTCTGAGGCAAAGGCACATCACCTACTGCCTGGTTCTTTTAAGTGGAGATGGCGGAAATTGAACCTGGGACCTTCTGCATGCCAAGCAGATGCTCTGCCAGTGAGCCACGGCCCTTCCCCCCAAAGCAACCGAAACCAGTCAGCAGCCATTAGCATCACTAGGAACTACTTAGAAGAACATGAAAGGGTAGGCTTTTATTAAAACACAGTTTCTATGGATGGCTTACAGGGGTCGTTTCGTAGAAAAAGAGCTAGAGGAGTTCATTAGCATAACTCATTAGCGTATGCCACACCCCCTGACATCACCGGAAGTGTGTCATAAGGCCACACCCCCTGACATCACCGGAAGTGTGTCATAAGGCCACACACCCCACCCCCAACGGTCCCGGCCGCCACCGCCGGCCTTGCAGCTCCACTGCCGAGTCCCATGACGGGCCCGGCGGTGGACCTGCAAGGCCGGCGGGAGTGCAAGGAAGCCCCGCGAAGGCCCTCCCTGGCCCCAGGCAGGCAGGGGGGGGGA
>NW_015177066.1:65872-80788 GCF_001447785.1 Gekko japonicus
GATTGTCTGCTGAACAGAGCAGACACACAGCAAGGAAGGGAGAGAGGTAGCTGTACTCAGTTCAGGCTGTGGGAGAATGCACATGCACGAAAAGCGGATTGGGCTGTGCCGCATGGTTAGGAAGGCATACAGTGAAGGAGTGCACAAAACAGCCATGAGCAGGTCAACGGACAGGCGAATCGGTTGTCAAAAAATTGCCTCCGTGTTCACAACCGGAGAACAGGACGTGAACCAAACCAGCAAGGGTACGAGATAGTTCTGATAAGAACATATGGAGAGCCCTGCCGGATCAGAGCAGTGGTCCATCCAGTCCAGCATCCTGTCTCACACAGTGGCCAACCAGTTCCTCTGGACGGCCAACAACAGGGAATAGAAGGGGAGCCTTCCCCTGATGTTGCTTCCTGGCCACTGGGATTCAGAGGCTCACTGCCTCTGAACATGGAGGCTCTCCTCAGTCACCATGGCTAACAGCCACTTGTAGTATAAATGGGAATATAAAGATTTTTTAATATAGATTTTTTTTCTTCTTGACCATTCATGTTCATATTTTGTCTTGGTTTTATGGATTTCTCTTTTAAGTAATATTTTATTAGGATGTTAGAAAGGCATGTTATATAGAAGGCTTTCCTCTTGTAGGTCTGATATTGTTAGCAGACAACATAATAAGTACAAAGTTCATGATTCTGTAGTTCTTAAGGCAGTGATGGCGAACCTTTTACAGACTGAGTGCCCAAACTGCGACCCAAAACCCAATTTGTCGCAAAGTGCCAACATGGCAATTTAACCTGAATACTGAGGTTTTACTTTAGAAAAAACAACCCATACATTAACTTAAGATGTTCCAAACAAAGTAAGGAAAGCAATCCCAAATGCTTTCATTTACTTTAAATTATTTGGCAGAGAATTCGACACTTTAATTATGGTCTGGGCCTGGCTGGGGCGATGGCACGCGTGCCCACAGAGAGGGCTCTGAGTGCCACCTCTGGCACCCATGCCATAGGTTTGCCACCAGTGTCTTAAGAGAAAAACCTTGCAATGAGAAGATTTTAGTCTCGTATCAGTAAAAAATACTTTTGTTTAGGGTATGACGAATCCTTCCACATTCTGGAAGCATTCTGGAATTAAGTACGACGCGTCGGACACAGCGGTTCTCTCCTGTTAAGTGCATAATCTTCCCTTGAAGGAAGATGCTGTTCATTGGAGAATTGATCTTTCTTCCAATGGACAATTCCTTTCTGAGATGGCTACATTGGAGCCAAACACAAGTATCCAATTCCAGACAGAGTTCATATGCAGAAGCCCGCATTTGCATGTGTATCCACGGGAATGAGGAACTGTGCAAATGATGGATGTACTTCCTAGCCGAGCCCACGCTGCCACTAGTGCTATGGCCAGCCCCAGTGAAAAACCAGTAGAATAGTTCCAGTCAGGACTACACTGGCTGCCTTTCCCTCCATGAATGATAACCTTGTGTGCCTTGATAGACCTCAGTTGGGGGGGAAATCTTGTTGTGATCATGTAAATGATCAGCATACTGACCAGGGCTCTTTTTGTAGAAAAAGCCCAGCAGGAACTCATTAGCATAATAGGCCACACCCAACAGCAGGAACTCATTAGCATATTGGGCCACACCCCTGACAGCACAGCTCATTAGCACATTAGGCTGCACCCCCATGTTACCAGAAGTGTGGTCATCCAGCCACACCCACTTTTTGCTTCTTATTCTCTTTACCTTGTTTGTTGTCAAAACCCAGGGGGGGTTTTGTAGCAGGAACTCCTTTGCATGTTAGGCCACACACCCCTAATGTAGCCAATCCTAATGAGTTTCTGCTGTTGGGTGTGGCCTATTATGCTAATGAGTTCCTGCTGGGCGTGGCCAACTTGGGAGCCAGCCGGAACTCCGTTCCTGTGCGTTCCTGCCCAAAAATAGCCCTGGGTACCAGAGATATAAACTGTATAAAGGATACAGGCAAACCCAATTAACAATAATATTTTTACTCAAACAAATGAAAGCAATGGTTCCTAGCACTGGAAGCAATTGATTTACTGGGGAACCCGTGAAAGCCCCAATAAACATATTTAATCATATGAAAGACTAGTTTTTCCCCCAAGGGATACCATAAAAGGGGGAATCCCTTACATTTCTATACATACCAGTTGCTTGTGGACCGGGTAATAGCTGTGGATGGGCCGGTTCTGGCCCCCGGGCCTTATGTTTGACACCCCTGCCCTAGAGTTTTCAAGGGACGAGCAGAGGTGGCTTGTCATTGTCTTCCTCTACACAGCAATCCCTTGGCTTCCTTGGGGGCTTCCCATCCCAAGCACTAACCGTGGCTGACCCCATAAGCCCTGTTGAGTTCGGGCTTGTCTGAGCTATTAGGCTGGATCAGTAGAGAGCAGGGGGAAATTTGCTGTTTCCCCAAATTAAGCTGTATATAAATCCTATGGGCTTCACCTTTCTCTCACGGGAATGGAAGAGACCCACAACGGCTACACCTCAAGTCATGAAGACTCATTGAGGAGAATGGGGAGTGTATTTCTTTTTCGGAAAAACAAAGATGAGCCCCTCAATTTCCACATTATGTCAAAAGCTGTCAGCAGACAATATTTCCCCCCACCTTTCTCTTCTCTCTCTAACAAGTGCGTTACAGCAGCTGCTAAATCAAGCATTCCTAATTGGTTATTTAGTTAAAGGCTGCGGCAGCTTCCCCTGACCCTCGATTGTTACTACCATTATCACTTTTGAAAAGGTGTCATTTTCCTCTTCGGAGCATCTTTGTTCCAGTGTCGCAAAACACAAGACAGCGAACCAGTGACACACCAAACACTTCTGTTGCCATGACGGTGATAAGCTTTGTGTCGGGAGGGGAAATCCTTTATTCCCTTGCAAGACTTTTCTTGGAGGGGGGAAAACAACCTGAAGATTTACAAGGCTAAATTGGTTTCGTTTCAAAAGCATTTTCTCAATGATCCAATTAAAAATCCCCAGGGTACGCCGGGATCAAGTGAGCCACCATGCTCCGAAAAACCATCGGCGCATGCTCCTTAGTGCAAATATATGCGTATTTGAGAGGTGGCAGATACTGGATAAAGTGCTGGATTTGAACTGCAGAGGCCTGGGTTTGACTCACTGCTGGGCAGTGAAACCTACTGATTGACCTTGGGCTAAAGGTTTCCCTTGCTTGAAAACTAGTCGAATCCGACTCTAGGGATGCAGTGCTCATCTCCATTGCCAAGCCAGTTTGGTGTAGTGGTTAAGTGTGTGGACTCTAATCTGGGAGAACCGGGTTTGATTCCCCACTCCTCCACTTGCACCTGCTGATGTGACCTTGGGTCAGTCACAAGCTCTGGCACAGCTGTCCTTGAAAAAGAGCAGTTTGTTTCAGAGTTCTCTCAGCCCCACCCACCTCACAGGGTGTCTGTTGTGGGGAGGGGAAGGGAAAGGAGTTTGTAAGCCACTCTGAGACTCCAAGTGAAGGGCGGGGTATAAATCCAATCTCTTCTTCTTCTTCTTCTTCTTCAAGCCGGAGAGCCAGCACTGTCCAAAGACATTTCCGTGGTCATGTGGCCGGCATGACTAAACGCCAAGGTGCACGGGACGCTGTTACCTTCCCACCGAAGCGGTACCTATTTATCTCCTTGCAACTTCTTGCTTTCGAGCTGCCAGGTTGGCAGGAGCTGGGGCCAGAGACGGGAGCTCACTCCGTCACGCGGCACCCGGGTCTCGAACTGCCGAACTACCGACCTTCCGGTCTGCAGCTCAGTGTCTTAACCTCTGAGCCACCGCGGCCCCGACCTTGGGCTAGGCACTGGTTATTTAGAGTGAGTGATTTTGAAAGTTATTTAAAGTGGGCCCTTGCAAGGAATTGCAGGGGGAACGAACCACTGGGGAATCTTCTCCTGTCTCAGATCTCCTTTTCTAATATGTTGTTGGCCAGTTTCAACATCTTCTCTTGATCGGATACTGGGGTTGCCCGTCCTGGGTTGGGAAATACTTGGCGATTTGGGTGGGAGTAGAGCCTGAGGTAGGCGGGGTTTGAGGACATCAATGTGGCACCAGGCCATAGACTCCACCTTCCAAAGGAGCCATTTCCCCCCCCCCCAGGTGAATGGATCTCTGTCGCCTGGAAGGTCCGTAGTAATCCCAGGAGATCTTCAGCGGCCACCTGGAGGCTGGCAGCCCTATCAAAAAGTCCCTCCAAGGACGTCAGGGCGGCCTGCCTTCTCCATTTGAACCTTACAACAACCCTGTGAGGTACGTCAGGCTGAGGAAAGCTTCCCAATGGAGGGAGGATTTGAACCCAGATCTCCCCAGTCTCAGCTAGTGATCAGCTGCCCTTGGCATTCCTTGCAGCCTCAAACAGGCTCCTTCCTCATCGAATTTCCACTCCCTTTCAGAGTGCTGTTTTACTCATTTGCAAAGTAATATTTTACTGCATACCTGGGGAATCTACCAAATATGCAGGAACCCCTGAGTTCCCTGTTGGTAGCTCTTTGCCTGTCAATAGCCAGTTTGGTGTAGTGGTTAGTATTTATCTACTTACAATTTCTTGCTTTCGAACTGCTAGGTTGGCAGGAGCTGGAACGAGAGACGGGAGCTCACTCCGTCATGCGGCACACTCGGGTCTCGAACTGCTGAACTCCTGACCTTCCACAGCCTGCAGTTCAGCGTCTTAACCACTTGAGCCACCACAGCTCCTAAAAACCAATCTTACTACCTCATAAACGTTCTTATTAACTTGACCAGCAGTAAGACGGGAAGCCAACGTGTAAACATTACACGTGTAAACCTAAAATCAAGCACTGCGTGTGTGTTTGTGTGTGTAAAGTGCAGTCAAGTCACAGCCAACTTATAGGGTTAGATATCCTTACAATATGCAATGCAAGGACAGCCTATGCCGTATAAAGGTAAGTTAACAATTTACTCATGATTAGGGATGAGGCCAAATATACCTAAGGGACGGCCTTTCCCCACATGTTCCCCAGAGAGCACTACAATTGTCTGGCCCTCCCAGGCCCTAGAGAAGCCAGGCTGGCTATGACGAGGGCCAGGGCCTTTTCAGTGGTGGCTCTGCACTGGTGGAATGAGCTCCCAGAAGAGATCAGGGCCCTGCGAGACCCTTTACAGTTCCACAGAGCCTGCAAGATAGAGCTCTTCCACCAGGCCAACTAGGGAGTCGCCCCAATAAACTGAGGCCCTGGCCCCAATGTTAACATCATCATTAATATGTTAATGTTAGAAGCTGCTAATGCCCGCCATCGTTCACGAACAGCACTAGCACTTTACACTGTGTTTTATACACTGTTGTGGTTTTATTTAATCCTGTGTTTTAGTTCTCTAATATATTTTATGTAAGCCACCCTGAGCCTGCCTTGGCAGGGAGAGCGGGATACAAATCAAATCAAATCAATCAATCAATCAATCAAAAAACTGGCTTGTCCAGTTGAAATGTCTCTGTTTTGATCTTCTTTCTATTTTGTGACGAATGTACTCTCAAGTCTTTATTATCACATCATTTAGGGCTGCTTTTCACCAGATCTCCCCCCCCCCATGTAAGTGTACACATTTTTGGACATTATTTCTGTATCAAACTTACCTGTTTGATAAAATGTGTGTGTCACCCCTCCAGGCTCCTGCTACAGCCAGCCCACAAAGCAAAATCGATACAATAAAATCATAAAAAAGACAGTATAAGCATTTATCAGTGTGAAAGCAAGCCGGTGGCATTAAAACAGCCAAAAAATGACAGCAGCTTCAAATGATATCCATGAAACAGTCCTCGGGCTAGAAGGAGGCTATAAAAATAATGGCACAAAAGGCAGCCCATCAGTGAAAAGCCTTACTAAAGAGAATCATGTTGGCCCAGTGCCTAAAGGGAAGCAAGGAAGGTGCCAGGCGAACCTCAAGGGGGAGGCCATTCCAAAGGCAGGGTGCCAACACTGAAAAAGCCCCGTTTCTGCAGGCAAGGGCACAAAGAACAAGGCTTGGGTAGAGGAGCTTAACTGGTGGGCTGGACAGTACGGGAGGAGGTGGTCCTTGGAGGGCCCCAGCCCTTTACGGCCTTAAAGGTCAAAGCCAGCCCTTTGAATTGCCGTGTCGTAACGTGGTATTAAAAACGGCACTCCAAACAAAACAAAAAACCCACCGCCAACAAAAATGGGGTGGACCCAAACCCATAGCAACAACCTACAATCTCGAAAAGAAAGAGCCCCCATCTATATTGGCTCATCTCTCCTTGCAACCAAGACGTTCACCTGGTCTCCAGGGTGTAAATGAAGGAAATAAAGAAATAAGTTTCGTGCTCTCCCCCCGCCCCCAAGAGTCAAATCTGGAAAAAGAGGAGCATATAGAATTAATTGTAAAGAGATCGGAAGGTTTGTTTGTCATCAGGAGCCAGACTAGTTAGCAGGTTTGTTTCCTTTTCATGACCCCTGGAAAGTGCACTGTCATCCTTGGAAACTACACCGTCATCCTTGTGGGAAGTGCACTGTCATCATGTCCGTGTTTCGGATCTATCACGCCACCCTGTCCCCGAAACAGATTTATGCTAGATGGAATTGGAATGCAAAGCGACTACCCTCTTGCAAATAATACGCTGAAATTTTAGTGGCTGCGTTAGAAATTTTATAGCCCTGAATTATAATTATGCTACATCAGCAGAGTTGGTGAAGTATCTGTGAAGGGAGGAAATCAACATGTCCCATGGCTAGTTTACAATATAGCAACTGTGTCGCCCCGCAGTTACTTATTTGCGTGTTGAGGCAGCAGACCTGGAACACAGACTGGAAGAACCCGGTATGTGACGGCTACGAGGTTCGTTTTAATAGCTTTCAGGAAGGCTGAAACAAAAGACTTGACGTAAGAGAGGAAGGGGCCATGAGACCTCTTGAGACACAGACACAGTATGAATGTACATGCACCTTCTCAGTCCAAAAACTGGATTAATTTAAGAGCCAGTTTTGTGTAGTGGTTATAACCTGGGAGAACTGGGTTTGACTCCCCACTCCTCCACTCACAGCTGCTGGATGACCTTGGGCAAACCATAGTTCTGTCAGAGCTGTTCTTTCAGGAGCAGTCCCACCTACCCCACAGGGTGTCTCTTGTGGGGAGGGGAAGGGAAAGGAGTTTGTAAGCCGCTCTGAGACACCGAGTGAATGGTGGAATATAAATCCAATCTCTCCTCCTCCTCCTCCTCCTCCTCCTCCTCTTCTTCTTCTTCTTCTTCTTCTTCTTCTTCTTCTTCTTCCTGGATTCTTAATGTATTCAAATCATGGCATCTAAAAAAGAGCTTGCATCACCAGAAGAATCAAGTGTTCCTGGACCATACCACTTCAGGTGGCAGGTGGGAGACTGCAAGCTGGAATAACCTGCTATGGATAGAACTCCACACACAAAGACAAGTAGCGTGTCAGTCGTATATTTTCAGCCAACCCTTTCCCCCTTAGATGCTCGTTCTCTCCCTTTTTTGCAAGGGGGCATGCAAACAGTCTCCCCTACCCTGTTCACTCTAATCCAAGTTTGAGTCCAGTGGCACCTTTAAGACCAACAAGGTTTTATTCAAGGTATAAGCTCTGGTGTAGTGGTTAAGTGTGGGCAGTCAGGTGGGCACTCTGTCTTCTGAGGCCGGCCACCTCAAAGACTTGTCGAAGTCTTTGTTCCCGAGGACCCCAGGCGATGATCCTTGGAGGTCCTGTATTGAGGGCCAAGCGTGGGACGGTGGGTCTGGGTCCCAGGATTTGGCAGAGCTGACTGGGGAATCTTCTCCAGACGGTGTCCCACAGCCCCTATCAGAATGCACCGTGTCCTCCTAAGCTCAGCAGATGCTAGTTCACATTCAGGACCCTCCTGAGCCTTCGGGGTCCTGACTAATGCAGGAGCCTCACTCGGAAACCCAGCCTCCATCTCTGAGGATAACTCCTTGGAATTTGGCTCTGGCAGGGACTGAGACCCGATACGGAAATGTCACATGTGTCGTGCGCCACCTCGAAAGCCACAGAGAGAAGATGTGAGATAAGAACCATTCTGTCCAACAGCAAAGCTGATGGTCAAGAGCCAATCAGAAGAGAAATGAGAAAGAGAAGAGAAAAAAGAGAGATTGAATTTATACCCTGCCCTTCACGACCCAAAGGAGTCTCAGAGCAGTTTACAAGCTCCTTTCTCTTCCCCACACCAGACACTGTGAGGTAGGTGGGGCTGAGAGAGCTCTTTTGAGAACTGCTCCTGAGAGAACAGCTCTGAAAGAACTTATGCCTGACCCAAGGTCACACCAGCAGCTGCATGTGAAGGAGTGGGGAGTCAAACCCGGTTCTCCCAGATTAAGATTAAGACGCTGAACTGCAGACCGGAAGGCCGGTAGTACAGCAGTTCGAGACCCGAGTGCCGCATGACAGAGTGAGCTCCCGTCTCTGGTCCCAGGTCCTGCCAACCTAACAGCTTGAAAGCAAGAACTTGCAAGGAGATAAAGAGGTACCACTTCGGTGGGAAGGTAACTGCGTTCCGTGCGCCTTGGTGTTTAGTCATGCCAGCCACATGACCACGGAAACGCCTTCGGACAGCGCTGGCTCTTCAGCTTTGAAACGGAGATGAGCACCGCAACCCTAGAGTCGGACTCGACTGGCTTTCGAGCAAGGGAGACCTTTACCTTTACCTTTTTAAGATTGGTTTTCATTTTCCAGCTGGGAAAAGGGGTGTTTATCCAGACCATGCAAGCAGAGGCTATTCTTTGTAAAGCTTCTCATCTCCATTTTGAGCTAAGCAGGGTCAGCCCTGGTTAGCACTTGGATGGGAAGTCCAGGCAGAGGCAGGCCATGGCAAATGATCTCTGTTAGTCTCTTGCCTGGACGGCCCAGGCTAGCCTGATCTCATCAGATCTTGGAAGCTAAGCAGGGTCGGTCCAAGTTAGTACTTGGATGAGCGCCCTGACATGGATAGCCAAGGCAGCCTGATCTCGTCAGATCTCAGAAGCTAAGCAGGGTCAGCCGTGGCTAGGAGTTGGAAGAGCAAACTCCAAGGAATACCAGGGCTGTGACACAGAGGCAGACAGTGGCAAACCACCTGTGAATCGTCTCTGGCCTCAAAAACAAGTCTAGCTCACCACAGGGCCGGCTCGCTCACTAGGCGAACTAGGCGTTTGCCTAGAGCGGCCGGACCTTAGGGGTGCCAAACTGCACCCGGCCCCCCCACCAAAAGCCCCCCTACCCAGCACTGCCCATTCCTGTGACCTGCCAGCCCGTGGGAGGCTCCACAGGCAGGGGCCGTGAAAGGCGCTGGGCAGCTGGGTGAGGCAGCAGCCAGGAAAAGTGAGTCAGTCAGTGTGGAAATCCTCTGGCCACTGGCGGCAGCACCCAAGTGAGGGGGGCAATGCACAGGGGGAGGGGGGCAGCGCACGGGGGGGCAGAAGGGATCCTCGCCTAGGGTGCAAAATAAGCTGGGGCTCACCACCTAGAGCTGTATAATGCTAAATAGCTAGAACTTCTGGCTGCCAGTCTTAGGGTCTCCTGGCTATACTACACACACTGTCCGACGATAATTATTAATCAATTATTACTTGGATGGGAGACCACTAAGGAAGCCCGGGGTTGCTATGCCGAGGCAGGCAATGGCAAACCACCTCTGAACATCTCTTGCCCGGATAACTCAGGCTAGCCCCGTCTCGCCAGATCTTGGAAGCTAAGCAGATGGGAGACCCCCAATGAAGTCCAGGGTCGCTACACAGAAGCAGACAATGGGAACCATCTCTGAATGTCTTTTGCCTTGCACACCCCAGGAGGAGTTGACGTTAAGTCAGCTGTGACTCGATAGCAAAATATCTATAGGTAAAGGTTCCCCTGCTCGAAAGCCAGTCGAATCCGACTCTAGGGATGCAGTGCTCATCTCCGTTTTCAAGCCGAAGAGCCAGCGCTGTCCGAAGACAACTCCGTGGTCATGTAGCCGGCATGAATAGATGCCGAGGCGCACGGAACGCTGTTACCTTCCCACCAAAGCGGTGCCCATTTATCTCCTTGCAATTTCTTGCTTTTGAACTGCTAGGTTGGCAGGAGCTGGGACCAGAGACGGGAGCTCACTCCGTCATGCGGCACTCGGGTCTCGAACTGCTGAACTACCGACCTTCTGGTCTGCCGTTCAGCGTCAGTAATACACACACACACGTGTGTGTGTGTGTGTACATGACAGATTATGTGAATAAACTGTATATACACCCCTATACTATAATCTGAATAGTACAAATTTATTTCTATTTCCCTGCCCATCTCCATTCCCCGGTCCATCTTTGAAATTGTGCACATGTTACACCAGCATCTAACTTGCACTTAAACATGCAGGCCTGGTCTGGCCATCAAAACACCAGAGCAAAGATATTTTTCGTACAGACAGGGGATGGGAGAGAGGCATGTGAGGGAGGGGGGCTCGTTCTCAAAAACACAGCCCGGAAAAAATGCACAAACACATTTCAAAACAACTGGAAATCCCTATCCAAGCAAAATCTTTGCTTCAAAGGTCCGCACATTAATATAAGTGGCACAACAGCGGCTGCACATCAATTTGTTTATTTCTGTTGCTATTTTAGGAAGTGTTCGAAGCTTTTTTGCTAGTCCAAAACGAATGTGGAAAAGAGTGTGGGGGTGGGAGGAGATGAATATCCTAATCTCCCGGATATGCAAAGTTGAAACAAAGCACCTTGCCCCACACTCTGGTAATAGCAGCACCTTGTGATTGGTGCGAAGGTCAACACCATTCAAGCCTAGGAGAGCACCAAGGTGGAACCCAAGGAGTCTTCAGGGAAGAGGAAGAAGAAGAGGAGGAGGAGGAGGAGGAGGCCCTTCACTACCCGAAGGAGCCTCAAAGTGGCTTACAAACTCCTTTCCCTTCTCCTCCCCACAACAGACACCCTGTGAGGCAGGTGGGGCTGAGAGAGCTCTGACAGAAACTGCTCTTTTTCAAGGACAGCTCTGACAGAACTGTGGCTTGCCCTAGGTCATCCAGCAGCTGCGAGTGGAAAAGTGGGGAATCAGACCCAGTTCTCCCAGATTAGAGTCCACGCACTTAACCACTACACCAAACTGCTACTGTCCCTGGTCTTTTGTGCACACTCTTTGAGAGAGGAATAGAGGCCGGTGGAAGGCTCAAAAAAAGGTTAGCTGATGATGTTGTCAGAAAGTACCAGCTGGGAGCAGCTAATCAGGATTTGTAAAGACAACTGGGAGTATGCTTCTCAATTGCCTGGGACCAGTGGGGGAGTTCTCTTCCCCCAGCCCCAATCTCGTGGCCATGAGAAACTGAGGAGTGGGAAAGGAAAAGGCAGAGGTCATTTCGGGGGGAAACGCGGGGGAT
The DNA here is from genome assembly GCF_001447785.1 of Gekko japonicus. Classification (NCBI taxonomy): domain Eukaryota; kingdom Metazoa; phylum Chordata; class Lepidosauria; order Squamata; family Gekkonidae; genus Gekko; species Gekko japonicus. Next base: position 77,205 of record NW_015177066.1, read on the forward strand.
CGCAGTTCCCCCGGGTGAAGTACGGGGGCGGGGCACATGACGAAGCCCCGCCCCCTGCTTCCGGCCGCCCCACTTCTGGCCTTCATTCAGCCAGGAGGAGGCAGGAGAAGAGGGAGGGTAAGTTGCTTCCTCCCTGCCTCTCCCCACCCCTGCCTGCCTGGGGCCAGGGAGGGCCTTCACGGGGCTTCTTTGCACTCCTTCCGGCCTTGCAGGTCCACCGCCGGGCCCCTCATGGGGCTCGGCAGTGGAGCTGCAAGGCCGGCGCCGGCGGCCGGGACCGTTGGGGGCAGGGTGTGTGGCCTTATGACACACTTCCAGTAATGTCAGGGGGTGTGGCCTTATGACACAGTTCCGGTGATGTCAGGGGGCGTGGCATATGCTAATGAGTTATGTTAATGAGTTCCCCTAGCTCTTTTTCTACGAAACGACCCCTGGAAAAAGGGACTCCATAGTGATGCTCTAGGAATTCGCCCTCGTGTCTATGGTCTTTACCACAGAGATTATGAAATTTCTAGTGTCACCCAGAAGTGACATCACATCCTCCCCAACTCCATTGGCTCAGGGAGCTGCGCCCCCTATCTCCAGGCATTTGCCTAGGCAGTGTTGGAAACCGTAACTGGGAGGGAGCTCTGAAGAAAGAACCCCAAGGAAGAGCCAAGGCCCTTTTTAGCTAACACTGGGAGTGGTGCCTGAAAACACAGGTTAGCAGGTGCCGTATACCAACTAACCCACACCTCTGAAATTCTGCTGCCAGGGCCCATGGGCAGTGTTCCCTCTAAGCTGAGTTAGTGTGAGCTAGCTCACAGTTTTTTAGCCTCCGGCTCACACATTTTTATCTTACCTCAGGAAAGATGGCTCCAGAGCAAACTAATTTATGCAGTAGCCAAATCACTCGCTCACAACTTGAATGCCAGCAGCTCACAAAGTAGAATCTTTGCTCACAGGACTCCACAGCTTAGAGGGAACATTGCCCATGGGTGCTCCTATGGCCATGCTCCTTTTCTGGAACATACAACGTACAGTAACCACATACTAGGTTCATAGGATCATACTGCAGAGCCAAGTTCCAGGCAGCGTAATCCTAAACAGAGTAACAACCTTGTAAATCCCTTGAAGTCAATGGGGTTAAAAAGGGCTTTTTTTGTAGAAAAAGCCCAGCAGGAACTCATTAGCATAATAGGCCACATCCAAAAGCAGAAACTCGTTAGCATATGAGGCCACACCCCTGACAGAACAGGTCATTAGCATATGAGGCCACACCCCTGTGTTATCAGAAGTGTGCTCATCCAGCCACACCCACCTTTTGCTTGTTATTCTGTTGACCTTGTTTGTGGTCAAAACCAGGGCTTTTTTTGTAGCAGGAACTCCTTTGCATGTTAGGCCACACACCCCTAATATAGCCAATCCTAATGAGTTTCTGCTATTGGGTGTGGCCTATTATGCTAATGAGTTCCTGCTGGGCGTGGTCAACTTGGGAGCCAGCCGGAATTCCGTTCCTGTGCGTTCCTGCCCAAAAATAGCCCTGGGGTTAAAAAGGTACAAGTTTAGTTAGGATTGTCATGCCCTTCCTTCCTCCCTCCCTCCCTCCCATTTTGACATGCATTTGTTTAATAAATCGATACCCTTTGTTTCTACAACATGAAACTTAAGGCTGAGTCAAACTTCCCAGTATGATTTCATTTTCTATCTTAAGGCACACCTTCAATGGTCCCTCCTTCCTACAGAACCAGTTTGGTGTAGTGGTTAAGTGCACGGACTCTAATCTGGGAGAACCGGGTCTGATTCCCCACTCCTCCACTCGCAGCTGCCGGGTTTGATTCCCCACTCCTCCACATGCAGCTGCTGGTGTGACCTTGGGTCGGTCACAAGTTCTCTCGGCGCTGTTCTCTCAAGGGCAGTTCTGGAAAGAGCTCTCTCAGCCCCACCTACCTCACAGGGTGTCTGTTGTGAGGAGGGGAAGGGAGATTGTAAAATGCCCTGAGACTTTGAGTGAACGGCGGGGTATAAATCCAATCTCTTCTTCTCTCTTCTAACCAATGTTTTAATTGTTATGCTTTGTATGTCAACTCTTTTCTCCCCATTGTTTTAATGATGTGTGTTTTGGGAGGATGATTTTAATGGTCTGAAAATGTGATTGTATCATGCATGTTTTAAATTGTTAGCTTCCTTGATGGCCCTTGTGAGGGCAGAAGGCTAGGATACACATTTTGTAAAGAAAGTAAATTAAAAAATAAGAGCTCGGGAATGACGAACAGGCTTTTAAACTGTGTGTTGTTTTTTTAAGTAGCTAATAGGATTTAGGAGATTCGTATTACCCATAAAGTATCTAAGAAATTCCGTCCATCCATCCCCCCCTCCCCCCAAAAAAGGATGTACTTCCCATTTTTCATACAGCTGTGAGATGGCACGAGGCTGATCAGATTCTAATTAAATGCTAATCTCTCACTAACACAAATGAAGGCTTCCTATCATTTTCAAAAAACCTCATCTCACTCCGAGGCACTCTTGCAAAGACTTTTCTGTGCGTAGAAGGTCACTTGCCGGAGTACTTCCATTACTGAGAGATGCAGCTATTATTTATGTCTGGTATTCAGCAAACAAAATGACTCTGGACTCTCCTTTCAAACGGCTTTGTTCAAATCAAGAGAGAAAGAACTGGATTTTTTTAAAAAAAAATAAAAAATGGTGTCCCTCGTTCAAGCACTCCTCCTTTAAGCTGATATTTGGATATCCCATTTCCATGAAGCAGAAATACATTTCCACTTGGTGTATGTGTATTCATTTAACAAATTGGTCCTTTGTGGTATATACCATCGTGGGATGAGTAAATATTCCAGGTTTCATTTATTTTTATATCCATGCATGTTTTGTCACCGGTTACATTCTTCTCCTTCTCACTGTTTTGTAGATTTATTTGTATGGTACAATGCACAACGTATGGATTTTATACGCAGTTAACATGATATGTCTATTGACGATATGTACATTTACGCACTAGGACGGGGCTCAATGCTAGAGCACGTGTTTAGCACATAGAGGGTCCCAGGTTCAATCCCTGGCATCTCCAGTTAAAAGGATCAGGTGGTAGACAATGTTAAAGATCTCAGTCTGAGGTCTTGAAGAGCTGCTGCCAGCAAGGATGGCTAATATCAATCTAGATGGGAGATTTGAGTGTATATAAGGGTAGCCAAAGGACTCATGTCCCAGAGGGCCTGTGGCTCAGTGGTAGAGCACCTGTTTATCATATCCCATGTTCAATCCCCAGCATCTCCCTGGCCACCGGCAGGGGATCGGGGATGTGGGGTTGCCAGATCCAGGTTGGGATCCAGGTTGCAGTGTGTGACTGCAATAAAAAAGGCCAATGCTATGCTGGGGTTTATTAGGAAGGGTATTGGAAACAGATCAGCCAATATCATAATGCCCCTATATAAATCAATGGTGCGACCTCATTTCGAATACTGTGTGCAGTTCTGGTCACCACACCTAGAAGAAGAAGAAGAAGAAGAAGAAGAAGAAGAAGAAGAAGAAGAAGAAGAAGAAGAAGAAGAAGAAGAAGAAGAAGAAGAAGAAGAAGAAGAAGAAGA
>NW_015177066.1:81362-88750 GCF_001447785.1 Gekko japonicus
GAGCAGAGGTCCATCAGTGGCTATTAGCCACAAGGTATAGATAGGGACTCTGGGGCAAGTGATGCTTGGGGGGGGGGTCAATAGTGGGAGGGCTTCTAATGTCCTGGCCCCACTGGTGGACCTCCTGATGGCACCTGGTATTTCTGGCCACTGTGTGACACAGAGTGTTGGACTGGATGGGCCTTTGGCCTGATCCAACATTGGTGTCTCTTATGTTCTTATGTTATGTTCTTAAACTCCTAGAAGTTTAGGAGATGGAGCCTGGGGAGGACAGAGACCTCAGTGGGGTACAACACCATAGACATCACCCTGCAAAGCATCCATTTTCTCCAGGGGGGGTGATCTCTGCAGTCTGGAGAGGAGGTGTAATTCCAGGGGATCTCCAGGTCCCACCTGGAGGCTGGCATCCCTGTCTCTGGGTAAAGGGACCAGACAGCAGCGGATGTGAAAGACATCAATCAGAGACCCTGGAGAGCCGCTGCCAGTTTATGTAGACAATACTGACCTTGATGAATCAATGGTCTGATTCACTATAAGGCAGCGTCCTGTGTTTAGGAAGTGGCTGCAGCCTTGGCAGGAAGGGCAGGGTATAAATCGAACTAATACAATAAACATAAACATACATAAATTAGTGGTGGAGCATCTTCTTGGCATGCAGAAGGTCCCAGTTTCGATCTCTGACATCTCCAGTTAAAAGGACCGGGGAGAAGGTGATGTGAAAGACCTCTGCCTGAGACCCTGGAGAGCCACTGCCAGTCTGAGTAGGCAATACTGACATTGCTGGACCAAGGGTCTGATTCAGTATAAGGCAGCTTCCTGTGTTTAGGAGGGGGAGGGGATTAATTCTAGAGCACCTGCTTGGCAAGCAGAAGGTCCCAGGTTCGATCTCTGGCATCTCCAGGTGAAAGGAGGAAGTAATAGGTAATAGGTGATGGGAAAGACCTCAGCCTGAGACCCTGGACAGCCACTGCCAGTCAGAGTAGACGACGCCAACCTCAATAGACCAATTGTCTGAATCAGTGTTATGCAATTCTGTGTGTTCTCTGTATAATGCCGATTCACTGATGGCCAAATCATGTAGAAAAATGCATCAGGGGTTTTTTTTTGGGGGGGGGGATAGGACATGATAAAACAGGAGACCAAGATAAAGCATCACGAATTTGATTCGCGCGCGAGAGAAGCAACAGCGGAATGGGGAGTTTTTCAGGTCAAAGCGGGAGGAATGCGGAAACTGAAACTACCCCTGGTGGGAACAGCACGCAAGACAGCTATCAGTGAGACAAGTTTTCAAAAGTAGAGCCAGATGAGAAAACCCTAGAAAAGCCGGGACACCTAAAAATACCTAAAAGGAGAAATGACAGAGAAGAACGGAAGCGAAAGTTAAAGCAGACACCCATGAACCAGAATGTGAGCAAAAGGAGCAGACCAAAAACCCATGTCAAGCAAGAGTGCTTTAACACAGAGCAGAGAATCGGGAGAGCATGGCCCATGCAGGCCTCTAGGGGGGAAGAATTCCACAGCTTTGGGTGACCGGGAAGGGGTGTTTCATTAGTACCATTCTTGGTTCACGGCAGCTGTTCAGACGCCTGGGAGCAAAGAAGAGGTGTGAGGTACAAGCTCTGAAATCTAGCTACCCATAGCACAGTTTTATTTAGCTTTTTCTTTCAGGCAGGCGTCTTCCGCTCGTGGGTTGGGACAAGGATTTCCAGCTCTGGGGTGGGAAACACCACTACATTGTGGGGGTGGAGCCATACAGCCCAGCCAGGGCTCTTTTTGTAGAAAAAGCCCATCAGGAACTCATTAGCATAATAGGCCACACCCAACAGCAGGAACTCATTAGCGTATTGGGCCACACCCATGACAGCACAGCTCATTAGCACATTAGGCCACACCCCCATGTTACCAGAAGTGTGGTCATCCAGCCACACCCACCTTTTGCTTCTTATTCTGTTTACCTTGTTTGTTGTCAAAACCCAGGGCCTTTTTTTGTAGCAGGAACTCCTTTGCATGTTAGGCCACACACCCCTAATGTAGCCAGTCCTAATGAGTTTCTGCAGTTGGGTGTGGCCTATTATGCTAATGAGTTCCTGCTGGGCGTGGCCAACTCGGGAGCCAGTTGGAACTCCGTTCCTACGCGTTCCTGCCCAAAAATAGCCCTGCAGCCCACCCTCCAAAGCAGGCATTTTCTCCCGGGAAACCGATCTCTGTGGTATGGAGACCAGTTCTGGGAGATCTTCTGGCTCCACCTGGATGTTCAAAGAGAGATCACGGGATAAATGGGGGGGGGGAATAGTCAAAGGGTGTGTTCAGACGGGCAGCTAATCCCACCATTGTCCCGGCTCTAATTTGATCTAGATCTTTTTTATCCAGCCTTGCACGACCAGACAGCTCCCGTTACTGTGCGCGTACTCTGCGGTGGGTTGTCTAGACGGCGTCCACCTGAAGGAGCTTTTTTTTCCCCCTTCAGGTTTGTTTTTAAAAATTCTCTTTGCACATGCGCATCTGCGCCTCAACGTGTACTTGTTTTCCCGTGCATGCGCAGAATTGAATGGTCAAAGCACCACCAGTAGTACCTCCCTCTAGGTACCATTTCAATTAACACAGTTCATAAATTTCACGGGCCATTCAGAAACATGAAATTGTCCGGAACATTTGAGCGGAGCTCTGCGGCTGTCGCACGTTTACACGTTTATGCACATATCGCTAAGAATTTTTTTTAAATGGCAGCCGTTCAGGATGATCTGGACTGGCTGATTGTGCACTGGAACGATCAGACAGAGGAAAGTCCACCACTGGCCCGTCGGCAATCAAAAGTACTGGATTTTCACCAGTATCTTTTAAGTACGGCTCCCTGGCGGGGCTAAACGGGCTGATCAAAGAAGCGGCACCTTTCCCAGATGTCGCTGTCTGATCATTCCCTTTAAATCCACCAGGCAACCGTGCCTGGGGCAGATATAAAGATCCGTCTGATCGGGACCAAAGACAACCATGGTATATTTACGAAGGAAATATCACTTTTGGGGGGATTTTCAAAAACAGATAAATATTAATACATTTCTGTACATTCACACAAGAATAAGCATCAAAAAATGATTCCGCAATGTTGACAAGCACAGTCCAATAATCTAAAGTTCTTCTCTATTGCAGGAGTCTGCCTGGTCCTCTTCACCTCCAGCGTCATCCGATGCAAATAAAGTGCAACCAACAATAGATCTTCTTTGTGTCTGTCTTGTATTAGCATTGAATTGTAGACAAATGGCATGCAGCTGCTGGTGTGACCTTGGGTCAGTTACAAGTTCCTTCCGAGCTGTTCTCTCGGGAGCAGTTCTCTCAGAGCTCTCACAGCCCCACCTACCTCACAGGTTGTGTGTTGTGGGAAGAGACAGGGAAAGGAGTTTGTAAGCCGCTCTGAGACTCCTTCGGGTAGTGAAGGGCGAGGTATAAATCCAATCTCCTCCTCCTCCTCCTCCTCCTCTTCTTCTTCACTTCTTCTTCTTCTTCCTCCTCCTCTTCTTCTTCACTACCGTCACTACCACCATCATGTGGTTAATAATGGGACGGAAGGACGGCCACGGAAGATCTGCCAAAACACTACACGGCACTGATACCACCGGACTATGTACCATCTATAGGCAAGACCACCTTTAACAGCAGCCTGATATTCCTCTGCAAACTATGGAGACCATCCTGTTCTTATTGAGCACTTTGTTCTTTGTTGATTTAAATGGTTTTACTGTTTTATTCTGTTTTACTGTGTTTTTATGTGTGAGCGCTAGTGCTCCCTTGTAAGCCGCCCTGAGCCCGCTTGCGGGGAGGGCGGGGAATAAATATAAAAAATTATTATTATTATTATTATTCTGCACCACCACAGCAGATGCCTGAAAGGTGTACTGCAGGTTTCAGCCCAGTGAGGATCAGGGGACCAGAGGAACAAACACAGAGCAATATAGCTGTGAATAACCGCTGGGTTCTTCAGTCTGGGCAACTTCCTGCTCAGCTGTGGGCCCCCCGCACCGTATTGATTTATTTATATCCCCCCCTACCCCGCAAGTGGAGCTGCGGTAGCTCAAGTGGTTAAGACGCTGAACTGCAGCCTGTGGAAGGTCAGTAGTTCAGCAGTTCAAGACCCGGGTGCCGCAAGACAGAGTGAGCTCCCGTCTCTAGTTCCAGCTCCTGCCAACCTAGCAGTTCGAAAGCAAGGAATTGCAAGTAGATAAATAGGTATCACTTCGGTGGGAAGGGAACAGCGTTCCGTGTGCCTTGGTGTTTAGTCATGCCGGCCACATGACCACGGAAATGTCTTCGGACAGCACTGGCTCTTCGGCTTTGAAACGGAGATGAGCACCGCAACCCTAGAGTCGGATTCGACTGGCTTTCGAGCAAGGGAGACCTTTACCTTTACCCCGCATGTGGGCTCAGGGCAGCTCACAACGTTCAACAAAAACAATACAATATTACATAAAACATCGACCACAACAGCCCTCAATAACCCCTGGTGGCAGCACAACCAACTACCATGGCTGCTGCAACGATGTCAGGGAGGGCACAGAACAGCTGGTACGGCTGGTGCCAAGTTGACCTAGGCTGTGCTCTAAGATGATGGTGCATAATAAGATGGATCAGCTTGAGCAAGAAAGGCTGGTGTCATTCTAGGGTTGCCAGCCCCCAGGTGGTGCCTGGAGATCTCCCGCTATTACAATTGATCTCCAGCCGATCAAGACCAGCTCCCCTGGAGAAAACGGCTGCTTTGGAGGGTGGACTCTGTGGCATCATATCATGCTGAGGCCCTTCCCCTCCCCAAGCTCCACCCCCAAAATCTCCAGGTATTTCCCAACCCAGAGCTGGCAACCCTATGTCATTTTGGACATCCGCCAACTCAGCCAAAAGCTTGGTGGAACAGCTCCGTTTCGCAGGCCCCGTGGAATTGTAATAGATCCCGCAGGGCCCTGATCTCATCTGGGAGTGTCCGGGCTATTTTGGGGCAGGAACGCACAGGAACGGAGTTCCGGCTGGCTCCCGAGTTGGCCACGCCCAGCAGGAACTCATTAGCATAATAGGCCACACCCAACAGCAGAAACTCATTAGGATTGGCTACATTAGGGGTGTGTGGCCTAACATGCAAAGGAGTCCCTGCTACAAAAAAAGGCCCTGAGTTTTGACAACAAGGTAAACAGAATAAGAAGCAAAAGGTGGGTGTGGCTGGATGACCACACTTCTGGTAACATGGGGGTGCGGCCTAATATGCCAATGAGCTGTGCTGTCATGGGTGTGGCCTAATATGCTAATGAGTTTCGGCTGTTGGGTGTGGCCTATTATGCTAATGAGTTCCTGCTGGGCTTTTCTACAAAAAGAGCCCTGGGGAGCGTGTTGCACCAGGCAGGGGCCAGGGCTGAAAAGTCCCTAGCCCTGGTCGAGACAAGACCTGGCCGAGCCATGGATCCTGTTAAATAGTGGGGGTTCCAAGGGTGAACAGACTCCCAGTCTAGTGATCAGCTCTACTTTATTCAGTGATTTTAGCCAGAACAAGGCTGTAGACCAGAACCTCAGCTCGGTTATATTGCCTGCAATGGCCACACCCCCAACCACACCCCACTCCCAACTACAGGCTGTTTACAAAACTTTACACCTTGATTGGTTACTGCCAGAATCCTGTTGGTCTATTGTTACTCGGCTCCAAGCTCACCCTGTCTCTGGCAGCACAGTCCTGGAATGTTTCAGTCCCAATATATAACAGATCCAAATGGACCTCCCTATTTCAGTGCACAGGTAAGGACAAACACCTTCTGTCATGAATTGCCTGTCGCCTCTTCTACTTCCCTCTACACACCTGCAAATGTCCTTTCTGCCCCTCCTGCAAGATTTATGGGTATCAGGAAAACAACATGCTTAGCCTTGTGTTTGAAATACCCCTATGCGATTATCAGGGTGTGGGTCTCAGGCCTATAATTGGTCGAGCACTTTAATGTTGCTGGCAAAGGCGATCCTAGTACAAAGGAGGAAGGAAGAGAAAACTAGGAAATGTGAAGAATTCAAGGGCAGCAGATTCGAGGCAGGAACCTGCGCTGCTTGATGCAGTTTTGCAGAAGGACAATAGGTCAAACGGAAGCAATGTTCTCAAGATCTTTGCATCTCACTTACCTCCTCGCACTGACAACATCTCGCCCTGTTCCCCCTCTCCTGACAGACCTCTTGTGTCAATAGCCATATATTCAATCTCTGTGTACACGTCAAAAAACTGTTAGTTTTATTCCAAACAGAGAAATGTGAAGTACGGTTTGGACAACAATGGAAGCTGTAGCCTTAAGGAAATGCCATTCAAAATGGTGGCTTCCTCAAGAGGTTCTTTAGAAACAATGGCCATTTTCATAAGTTCCAGGGGAGGGTTGTGCAAGGCCGGCGGGAGTGCAAGGAAGCCCCGTGAAGGCCCTCCCTGGCCCCAGGCAGGCAGGGGTGGGGAGAGGCAAGGAGGAAGCAACTTACCAGAAGTAACACTGCAGCATTGCCACAGTGCTGGAGCCCGTGCAATGCTCAGCACCATGCCCAGAAGCTCCAGGAAGTTGCTAGCCCTCAACTGGCAACTCTGTCAGAGTGGCTCTAAAACTATCTGCTCCCTGAGGTCTTACCTTTAATGTAGATGTCTGTCCTTCTTAGGTCTTCTGCTGTCCCTTCTCATGGGAGGCTGTGCCAAATAGCCTATAGCAGAGGATCAAGTGGGAGATGCAGGGGGGCTGTTGATGTCCACGACAAGCTCATTGTGCACTAGTTAAGAGCGATGGACTCTTAATCTTCCCTCTAAGCTGAGTTAGTGTGAGCTAGCTCACAGTTTTTTAGCCTCTGGCTCACACATTTTTGTCTTCGCTCAGGAAGGATGGCTCCAGAGCAAGCTAATTTATATACAGTAGTCAAACTGCTTGCTCACAACTTTAATGGCAGTGGCTCACAAAGTAGAATTTTTGCTCACAAGACTCCACAGCTTAGTGGGAGCATTGCTCACAGGGTGTCCGTTGTGAGGAGAGGAAGGGAAGGTGATTGTAAGCCACTCCAAGACTCCTTTGAGTAGGGAAGGACGGGGTATAAAACCTCCTCCTTCTCCTCTTCCGGGCCCTGCGGGACCTTATGCAGTTCCGCAGGACCTGCAAGACGGAGCTCTTCCGCCAGGCATTGAAGTAGGAGCTGCCTCCGCCACTATTCTACCACCGAGGTGGTAAGTCATCGGCTGCCCTATAAGAACGGGGGCAAGCAGGCCCTGGCAGAAGTTTGAGACAGTGTAGTGGGAGACCACGCTACTGAGACAGCTGGCCACCAAACCTGGGGGGGGGGTTGTCCCCATCTTGGATTATTAATATAGATATAGCACCGTATTATTGGAAGGTTTTATTGTGATTTTA
>NW_015177066.1:89250-93902 GCF_001447785.1 Gekko japonicus
TCATCGTGTGCCCCACCCCCTGCACCTCACCCGGGGGAACTGCGATCCCCCGCGTTCCCCCCCGAAATGACCTCTGCCGCTGCTGCTGTTGCTGCTTCTTGCAAAGACCAACATGGCTACTCTTTTGGTGTTTCCATCAGAGTGGATACGCTGGGCCAAAACAGAGGAGACGAAGACCACAGAGCTCCATCAGGGTGGAGGGCACTCTTTTTTTTCCTGTGAGAGTGTTAATAGCAGCTGAAGTGTAGTGGGTTCGACGCATTAAGTAAGCATGGAGACTGATGTAGTGATCAGCATACTTTACTGGTACACGACAAAGACAAAGAACTACGGCCGACTGGCCAACTATATACACACCCAGGGGACACCCCCTGGATCCCATTGGCGGGTTTGAATCTCCCGCCAAGGTCCCATTGGTCCCCCCAGTGGAGGGACTAGGATCCTAGTCCCCATTGTTATTCCCGACTGAAGCTCAGGAGTGTGCGCTGGCCTCATGTGGCGGTCAGCGGACACCACAGCAGCACACAGAGATCAGTTGCCAATTAGCAAAACCCAGCTGGGATTGAAGGGTTAGATCTCCTCTCCCTTCCCCATGCAGCCACAGTCCAGATGAAGCCTGCACACACATGACATTTCGTTGTTTATAGGAGGCCGGCGATCTGCCATCAAGAACTGTGTAGTGCTTAGAGTGTCAGACTGGAATCTAGGAGATGCCGTTTAAATCCCCCTTCTGCAATGAAGTTCGCTAGGCAGCCTTGGGGCAATTGAACTTCCTCAACCTCTCAGGATCATTGTCGAGGCTAAAACAGCGGGAAAGAAGCGCCTTGTAAGCGGCCCTGAGCTCTTTGGAGGAAGGTACTGAATAGCCAACCGTTTTGCACCCTTTAGCCTGTTTAACAGTGAATGAAAAGCATGGGGACTCAGCCCGGTAGCTAGGGTTTTTTGTGAGGGGTCCTTGGGGGGGGCCGCCAGCAAACTAAATTGGGGGAAGCTCTATGATGCTACCGGACTGAAATCTTGCGATAAATGTATTGGTCTTCTAAGCATCACAGGACTCTGTTGGCTTCTTCTGGAACTTCTCATACATGGAACGGCTTAATTTTATTACTAAATGAAGGGGGCGGGGTGGGGCGGGGAGGAGATAGACAACCTGGGCCTAGGATCTGGCAAGGAAAAAAAAAATTTAAATGGACGTCGGCGTTCGCTAGCAGTATGTCACCACGGAACAGGGTACTTAAAATCTGTTAATGAAACAGCAATATGGATACCAAGCTGCGGGAGCTAGAGATCGCTGCGCTGCTTTCAAATTATTTGCTCTAATTAGCCATATCAAAAAGAGAAAGAGGGACCAGCTCGTGAACATGCTACGAGGAGACGAAATACCTGCAAAACTCCAGCACAACATTTCCAAACAACCAATTAATACCGACAACCTTTCAGCCTGAAAAAAAAATGGCACGCGGGCCAGGGAAGAGGACCGTTCTACGGCGGGGCCCTAATTAAACCGTAAAATGTCTGCTGATCGTTGCATAATTAAACAGTGTGTCAGGTGGCTTCATCTGGCTTCTTTAAAGCAGAGTGGTCTCCCTCATATGATTGCCTTCGATGGGCTTAAATGAGGCCGACGACTGCAGAACCGCTGCCTATCGAAACCAAAGGGGGCCTGGCGGTCATTACGGAGATAATATCCTCCAAAGGGGCTGTTAATACACAAAACATTAAGGGGGTTCTTCCCACCCCCACCCCCTGAAATAGCTGCAGCTTTCTTCTAGATTCTGTTTTCTTCCTAATTAGCCTGAAAGAAAATGGCAAGTAAGGGCTAATTAACTCCCAGCTACTGCAATCGAAATATAAAGCAACAGAAGTAAAAGGGTTTCTCCCTCTCTCTCTCTCTCTCTCTCTGGAGATTCTTAAAGCAGGGGTGTCGAACTCATTTGTTATGAGGACCGGATATGACATAAATGAGACCTTGTTGGGCCGGGCCATGTGTCATAAAATGTAATGCCAGGTAGCGGAGATATAAACTTTATAAAAGACACAAATACCAAGGTTGTTTTTTTTCTACTTTAAATAAAAACATGCTTAAAACATTAGCACTCTTGCAATATTTTGTTTATTTAACAGTGTCTGAGAACTGACACCCCTTCCTCTGAATTATTGCATCAAAATGTCTCTGCTGTTGCAGTCTTGAGTATGCTGTTCAGGTGTGTATCTGTAAGCTGAAAACCTACGATGACAGAGCAGCAGCAGAACTGGAAGAAGCAGCAGAAAGACAGCCAGTTCCACTGCTGGCCTGATAGAAGCCCTCTGGGGGCCTGATCCGGCCCCCGGGCCGCATGTTTGACACCCCTGTTCTTAAAGGCTTGAGCGAATCTAGAAGGGTGCCGCTCAGTTTAGAATTGCGCCATTTAGTTATTGGGGGGCAGTGAAGACATAAACATATTACTCGTTCATTTTCCTCTAAGAGCAGGACCAGAGAAAGGCCAGTGACCTAGAGACCCCGTAGGGCTGGCAGTTCTGGCATGATTCAGTCCATGGCGGCTTTGAATGTTCACAAAGCTCGCAAGAGAATCCCTTCAGTAAACGATCAGGACAGCTTACTCAGAAGGGTCTGTGGCTCAGTGACAGAGCATCTGTTTTGCATGCAGAAGGTCCCAGGTTCAATCCCCAGCAGCTCGAGTTAGAAGGATCAGGTAGTAGGTGACGTGAAAGACCTCTGCCCGAGATGCTGGAGATAAAATTATGCAGTATAAATATTAACCCAAAGAGTGTTAAAATACACAGCCTTTTTTTTTTTCCAGTTTAATCTTGAACCAAGCCAAGAACAGGCGGTGGAACCTGCCTGGCAGGGGTCATTTTGTAGAAAAAGAGGTGCAGGATCTCATTAGCATAACTTATTTGCATAATTTATTTGCATATGCCACACCACCGGACATCACCGGAAGTGTGTCAGAAAGCAACACCCACCGCTCAGGCTCCACTGGACTGTTTTGGATTGCTAGCTATTGGGGGGGGGCATGTAGATCTATCCTTGCAGAGGAGGGAGAGCTTGTACCTGAATAAAACTTGGTCTTAAAGGTGCCACTGGACTGTTTTGGATCTGCCCTGACAGAGGAGGGAGCGCTTGTACCTGAAGGCGGGCCGGAAGGGCTCTGCAACTTACCTGGCTGCTTCTTGCTCCTCGTGGCCTGACTGAGGGCTGCTTGGAGCAGGGGTTGGGGCTTGTTTTATGTGCCCGCCCCCTGGGCTCCTTACTGCCAGAGCTCCGCTTCTGTGCACTCCCGCAGGAAATGACCCCTGCTGCCTGGGAATCCCCCACACCACCTTCACCATGGATGGGTCTTGCTTATTCCTGTAGGCACGGTTGAAGGGCTTGTAACAATTTGTTTAAAGTACTTATATCCTGCCTTACCCCCTCATGGATCACTGCCTTGTCGTGGCGAGGGGGCTTGCGTGGTTCAATGAGGCTGTGGGCTATGCTGTGAAGGGCCACCCAGGACGGACAGGCCACAGCAGAGAACTCAGACCAAGTGTGATCCACTGGAGAAGGAAATGGCAACCCACTCCAGTATCTTTGCCAAGAAAATCCCATGGACAGTAACAAAAGGCTAAAACCCTGATGCTGGGAAAGACTGAAGGTCAAAGAAGACGGGGACGGCAAAGGATGAGATGGTTAGACAGTGTCATCGATGCAACGAACATGAAATTGAGCCAACTTCAGAGGACGGTGGAAGACAGGAGGGCCTGGCGTGATCTGGTCCATGGGGTCACAAAGAGTCGGACTCGACTGTGCGACTGAACAACAAAAATCCTGCCTTATCCTCTTAGGGTCCAGATGGCTAACGAAGCAACAGGTTGTGAGTGTTGGAGTGAGCGACTCGGTGTGCCTGGACATGGAGGAGGGGGTAGCTACATCACTCTATGTGTGAACAGATGTTATCTCCTTGAATGGGATGCCTCTCTTTGTCCTCTCCCTTTGTCCTCAGATGTTTCACATGGCCTTCCATGGAGACACAATGGCTGAGTTCAGACTGGCAGTTTGGAGCGGGAGGGAGTCATGGCAAAAAAAGAGCCAGAACAAGTTGTTCAGGGTTTCCCCGTTCATACTGCAGCGACTGATACGGGAGCATAAGGGAGGAGGCACAAGGCAGGAGGGGAGGAGGGGGAGGCACAAGGGAGTGTTCACGCTGTTGGCCCAGAGGCACGGCTGCAAGGCGCAGCTTTTTTGTAATCTGGAGATATGCGCTTTTGGCGTTCACACTTTGTTGGTGCGGGATGGACGCAGGATAATCGCGCTTTCCAGGGTTCGCTACCACTTTCACCAGGTATCTTTTAAACCTAGGAGCAAAGTGTTACAAGACGGGTTGAGTACGGGTGGGGAACGCCTGACAGATGTGCCTGTGTGAATGGCCCCTTTAATCTGGTTGTGGAACATTTCTGAAACGCGCGTATATCGGGGCAAACGGCCAGTCTGAACTCGGCCAATGTCTCTGCAGGTCTCTCATGTAGATAAAATGTAGATAAAGAGCCAGTTTTGTGTAGTGGTTAAGTGTGCGGACTCTAATCTGGGAGAACCGGGTTTGATTCCCCACTCCTCCACTTGCACCTGCTGGTGTGACCTTGGGTCAGTCACAAGCTCTGGCACAGCTGTC
>NW_015177066.1:94176-99728 GCF_001447785.1 Gekko japonicus
GGCACAGCTGTCCTTGAAAAAGAGCAGTTTGTGTCAGAGTTCTCTCAGCCCCACCCACCTCACAGGGTGCCTGCTGTGGGGAGGGGAAGGGAAAGGAGTTTGTAAGCCGCTCTGAGACTCCAAGTGAAGGGCAGGGTATAAATCCAATCTCTTCTTCTTCTTCTTCTTCTTCTTCTTCTTCTTCTTCTTCTTCTTCTTCTTCTTCTCATGCTCCCACACACATGACAGCAGACAAGCTGACCCCTTGTGACAGGGAAGGTACTCTTTAGATTAGGCCTCTCTCTCTCTCCTTTCGACTGCAACCTGAATGTGACCTGGATCTACATAAGTTTACCTTATTTCGCAATGTACTTCTCGGGCGATTTATTTTCTGCGCTCAGTATCACGCTTCTATGACCGGGCAAACCTCTGTAGTCAGTCAGTTAGCCTTTATTGGCATAAAACAATACCTTATAAGAAGATTACTATAAAAGAGAAATATACATCTAGAGCCAACCATTTTACCGACTACATAACATTGCATAATGCTGCATAAAACAATTTGTTGCAAAGTCTTGCTCGTTTTGGTAGTTTTTCCTGTCGTAGCTTTATAGCCGATTGTAAAAACATGGCTACCTTCAGTGATATTTCAGTATCGGAGTCGTTCAGAAGACGGTGGACTTTTAAAGCATCAGGAAGGTCTGTCGTGTTGGCTAAAATAGGGTTTAAATATCTAAAACGTATATCTACATAAAATTGACAATGCAAACAGATATGTGAGACTGTCTCAAGACACCCAGAGTTACAGTGGCAAAGTCTAGCCGTATATGCTATGTTCTTATATCTCCCATGCAAGACTGCTGATGGTATTGGATTGAATCTTGCAAGAGAAAAGGCTCTGCACTGTTGTGGTACCTGTACATTAACCAAGTGTCCTAATAGTGAGAACATAAAAATATGCGGTGGCGACGAGCGAAGTGGCGAGCAGTGGCGGCAAGGAGGCGCAACACCAGCGGTGGATCGGACGACGGCGGAGGCGGAGCCAGAAGGCGCAAAAGGACGTAGAGGCGCAGGCGCGGCGGAGCCAAAGGGACAGAGCCAAAGCCGCCCTGACACAAACTGCGCGTCAGATGGGTCCGCCGAATACAGCCGACTCCGAAGACCACCGGAAGGAGAAGAAGAGGAGCCAAAACCGAAAAGCCGAGCCGACAAAAAGCTGAACTGGTAAAAGAATAGCGAGTCCCTCCACTGGGTGCCGGTAGGGCAGTCCCCACCCCTGACTATGTGTGGCCATAGATAGGGATAAAAGTAACTGTAAGCCGCTCAGAGACCCCTCGGGGTTCGAGCGGGATACAAGTCGAAAGCATAAATAAATAAATAAATAATAGGTATCGGCCCATCAGCAAAGATGAAAACACACACATACACAAGATGGAAACACAACCAGGTTGGCTAAAACTGTTCATCCTCCACAAAATGCCCTCTGAAATAAAACCATCTTATGAACCTTCCTAGATCTGACAACCAGTGTGGTATAGTGCTAGACTAGGATCTGGGAGACCCAAGTTCAAATCCCCAATTTGCCAAAGAAGCCCGCTGGGTGACCTTTGGCCAGTCATACGCTCTCAGCCTAGCCTACCTCACAGGGTTCTTGTGAGGGTTAAAATGGAAGAGAGGTGAACGATGTAAGCCGTTTTGGCAAGGGATAAATAAGAACATATGAGAACATAAGAGAAGCCAGTGTTGGATCAGGCCAGTGGCCCATCCAGTCCAACACTCTGTTGTCACACAGTGACCAAAAATACCAGGGGCCATCAGGAGGTCCAGCAGTGGGGCCAGGACATTAGAAGCCCTCCCACTGTTGGCCCCCCCAAGCACCAAGAAGACAGAGCATCACTTGCCCCAGAGCCCCTATCTATACCTTGTGGCTAATAGCCACTGATGGACCTCTGCTCCAGATGCTTATCTAATTCCCGTGTGAAGCCGTCCATGCTTGTAGCCGCCACCACCTCCTGTGGCAGTGAATAAATGAGTTAAATCTATAAATGAGTTAATTTGTTAATTATTATTATTGATTGCTTTTTGAAATTGGTCTCGACGCCACGCACAGTAAATTCTTTTGTGTTCACATATATACCATGTATTTCACTATTATATTGACTCCAGAAAGGAGGCCAAACACACGCCCCTGGATCCAACCCATAATGCAGGGGTGTCAAACTCATTTGTTATGAGGGCCGGATCTCGCATAAATGAGACCTTGTTGGGCCGGGCCATGTGTGTCATACAATCTGATGCCAGGTAGCGGAGATATAAATGTGTAAAGGACACAAACACAAAGGTGTTTTTTTTACTTAAATAAAAAAACATGCTTAAAACATTAGCACTCTTGAAGCCGTCCATGGCGCTTTAACCTTTTTTCATAGGGAAAGCAAATAAGCAAATAAATCCAAAAAGTGAAGGCACCATCCACACCAGCTCTGGTAGGATGTCCAGAAGGCCCGGTCCGACCACCAAAAAAGTCCAGGACTGGACTGTTGGCAGACAGACAGTCCTAAGAACAGGCACTACTGGGAGAAGGCCGGCTGAATGTATGAACAAGCATGCAAATCTTCCCTTATCGTTGCCAGGGACTCTCTGCTCCAGAAGGAGCCGCACTCCTCGGCCATTTATTGGAAACACGAGTCGTCTTTAGCGAAGCATCCTTTGAAGAGCCCCGCAGATGAGCCTCCTCGCAGGTTGCCAGAAACAGCTCCTGTTCAGCATCCAATCAATACCTGACAGTTGTGTCTTGCGCTTCCCCCTGGCATCCCATGCGAAATCTCCCCTCTGCCTTCCTTTAACTAGCTCGAGATGTCAGATCTGCCTTTTGATCGCTCCGTTTGAGGCTACCAGTCATTCCCGCCCTTTGTCCTTTCGGAAGTAAATAAAGACAGATCTAAGCAAACTTGGAGGAAACCAGCTTGGTGGGGAAACTCACTTTCGGGGAGAGAAAAAAAAATCATAAAGCTCTTAGCATTTGCCAGCTTCGTAGCCTGGGGAGCGCTTAATTAAGCCGGGAAAGATAAACAAAGATGCACCGTGATGCAAACGTGTGGGGATAAATGTATAAAATTGTGGACCTGGCAATAATTTGAAACTGGAGTGACTATCTGGGGGATTTTTTTCCCTGATCTCAGCCCACGTGTGCTCCCTGCAGCCCATCTGGTTCAGGGAGTGGTACTTAAATACTCCATAGCCTTCTTGATTCCTTGTTTTTTAAACTGCAGATAAAATAATACTCGGCGTATGCTGGGCCACCTCTCAAAATAATTTAGATCCTATCCAAAGTGGCCCAACCTAGGTAAGGGAAGGTCATAACCAGGGCCGGCTCGCTCACTAGGCAAACTAGGCATTCACCTAGAGCATGCCGGCCCTTAGGGGCGGCAAACTGCACCTGCCCCCTGCCAAAAGGCCCCCCCCCGCCAAAAGCCCTGCATCTCCCTGACCTGGTGGCTGCCACCACCACCGCCTCTTTGGCCGGCTAACTTCTCCCTGCCTGCCCCCTTGGCTTCCCAGCAAAGCACTTCTCCTCCTTCTCCTCCTCGCGGCCGGGGACTGGCAGTGCAGCTGCAGCAGCAGCAGCAGCAGGGCCAGGGGAGCAACGGCTTGTGAGCGCCCTGCCGGTCAGCCTCTTCTCCAGGCGCCCTGACGAGGGGGGAGCCTGGCAACTCTCCTTGCGCCCTCTGGTTGTCAACTTGGCTGTTGGTGGGCGCACGGGGGGGCGCCAGAAGGGATCCTTGCCTAGGGTGCAAGATAAGCTGGGGCTGGCCCTGGTCATAACTAGTAGCAAAACAGACACCTGGTACAAGGTATAACCCTGGTTCATAAAGATGGTTGCAGTAATGAGGATGACCTATTGCTAGCGACCCTCTGCCAGTCAGAGTAGATGGTGCCAGGTGGAATGGACCAATGGTCTCTCATATTTAGAGAGCAGCTTTTAGTTAATTTTACAATAATTAAACATATCACCAAGGCATCTGGCATAGGATGAGCATTTTGACGCATACTTTGTAAAGAGTGTGGAAGAAAAGGAGATTCTAGAGTGACACAGTCTAAGGAAAGCCACAGTGCGATGCATGCTTAAAGCAAGATGTAAGAGAAGACAAGAGGATGCACTCTTACATCAAACTAAAGAGGCAGATCACAGTTCTCCATTTGTCTTTAAAAGCTCTTCAGATGCTCATTTCTAGTCACACAGGGCCTCAGTTTGACTTGGGGCCATGCAGGGGCGGAGAGGGGGTTTAACCCTTCAACATCTGCATGATTTCACTAATCGAAACCGTATTCAGTTCTGCCTGCAATGTCATTAGAAACTGAAAGGAGAAAGGACAGTTGCCCATGGAGTGGTAATGCAGATTCTAACGATCCACGGAGATATACGATCCTCATCTTCTAAAACATAAGCCTCAAATAGAAGTTCTTTGATGCCATTTTTGGGATTCCTTGGGTGTTATGGAAATGGTAGAGCTGAACTGAAAGGAACCCTGTTGTGCATGAAAGAAGTTCTTCTAGGCATGGAAGATGCCTTCTGTGAATGGGCGGACATCTTTGGATTCAATCTGTTGTTTTATTAGAGATACATTTTATGAGTAAGAGCAAGTGTGGTATATGAGAGCCAGGGTGCTGTAAGTGGTTAGAGTGACCGACTAGGATCTGAGAGGCCTGCATCCAGATCCACACCTGGCCATGGTCACGTGGGGTGACCTTGAGCCAGCTGCATACTCTCAACCTAATCTACATCAGATCAGCAGGACTCACATCTGGAGAACTGGGTTTGATTCCCCACTCCTCCTTTGCATGAAGCCACCTGGGTGACCTTGGGTCAGTCACAAGTTCTCTCAGAACTCTTTCAGCCGCACCCACCTCACAGGGTGTCTGTTGTGGGGAGAGGAAGGGAAGGCCACCCTGAGACTCTTTTGGGTAGTGAAGGGTGGGGTATAAAACCAACTCTTCCTCCTCATCCTCTTCTCCTTCTCCTCCTCCTCCTTCACCTTCTCCTCCTCCTTCTCCGGTACATTATGAGGATAAAATGGAAGACAGCAGAACAAAGTAAGACATTTTGGGTTCCCTGTAAAGGAGAAAGGTGTGGTATAAAGGAGGTAAAAATAAAATTAAATAAAGTGGCAAGCTCTGTTATCAAGGTACCCCCCCATCCAGAGAATCCTTTACATACAAACTGATACACTACACCATTAAAACAGATGACTTAGTGTGTGTTCTGGTTCTGGCCAGGCCCGTAGCTAACGTGGGGCCCGTGGGGCCCGCCTCCTCCCACTGTTTTTCCAGGCTCCTCCCCCGATCCTCAGCTCCCCCTCCCTCCCTCCGAGCTCATCTGCGATGAGATGAGTCTCTTTAGGACCCAGCAGCAACCAGTGGTTGACCGAGTCACACACACATTGGTCGGATTGCAGCAGTTCACTACTCCTGTTGGATTTTCTGCCGGGCTTCGGAAAGGATTGTCGGCTCAGGGAAGGAGTGAGGGAGGAAGCTTGATCTCCACTCTCCTTTTTAAAAAAAAAAACACGGCAGCT
>NW_015177066.1:99813-128182 GCF_001447785.1 Gekko japonicus
AGGAGAAGACGCAGGATAGTTTGCTTCCTCCCTGCCTCTCCCCACCCCTGCCTGCCTGGGGCCAGGGAGGGCCTTCACAGGGCTTCCTTGCACTCCCGGTGGCCTTGCAGGTCCACCGCCGGGCCCCTCATGGGGCTCGGCAGTGGAGCTGCAAGGCCGGCGGTGGCGGTCGGGACCATTGGGGGCGGGGTGTGTGGCCTTATGACACACATCCGGTGATGTCAGGGGGTGTGGCATATGCTAATGAGTTATGCTAATGAGTTCCCCTAGGTCTTTTTCTATGAAACAACCCCTGGCTAGACCTCTGAGAGCCTTTAGTGTCTATTAGCATTGGGATTCTGGCTCGCCTCAGAGGAAGGCTCTACTGGGGGCTGTATGGGTGCGTGCCAAGCAGACCCCCCCCTTGCCCGGGAGCCTTTGATTTAATTAGCTAGTGGGGCTCCCCAAGGCCCCCTCCCCCAAAAAAACCTAGCTACGGGGCTGGTTCCACCCCACCTGTTCAGAAACGTCTTTGTTGTAGAATATCATAGTAAAAAACAGAGTAGAACATGACTTGTGACTGATGTTATTTTAACGAGTATTCTTTCCTCTCCCACAGCTCTCATGCTTTTT
The DNA here is from genome assembly GCF_001447785.1 of Gekko japonicus. Lineage (NCBI taxonomy): Eukaryota > Metazoa > Chordata > Lepidosauria > Squamata > Gekkonidae > Gekko > Gekko japonicus. The sequence continues at coordinate 100,426 of NW_015177066.1, forward strand.
GAAAACAGATTTACAACCGACATTCATACTTAAGGTCTTTTTTTTAAAAAAGTATGCCGATGTGATACCTCTGTGTTGTGTTTTTTAAAAAGATTCATGCTTTTAGTGTGCATATTTAACACAGAGAGCCACTGCGTTGTGTAATCGTCATTCCCTGGGTGGAGCCAGTGAGATTACCAGAAATACAGGCACCTTTGGGGAATGGTAACATGTAATCCAAGACACAGGGTGAGGGAAACCACATTTTTAAATTTTAAATCTTTAAATTCCTCACAACACGGTGGAGCTTAGAGAAAGAAACTTTGTAAGAAACATATGCATCAGTGTCAGATAACAAAAATGCGATTTGATCGTCAGCTGGGTATACACTAAGACCAGTTAAAATACCTGCTAAAAGTTTAGCCCTCGGACTGGAGTACAGTGGGAAAAAGAGGCTATAGTGAGGTAAGTCCTTGAGTACGTGGGTGCCACAAATACATAGACAATAGGCCAATGATTTTTGATTAAAGCGGCCTTCCAAAATTGCTGTTGGCATTGATTGAAACCATAGGGAAGTAAAGGATGCTCTAAGTACGTATTTGGAGATGTTGACTAGATAGGGAGTTCTAGTATGGTCCGATTTGATTAGTTTGTACCATGGTGCTGCTTTTGATTTTAATATCAAAGAGTGGTCTAGCCGAGCGTCAAAGTCATAAATCCACTTTCTAAGTTGGAATTTATCGATTGATTTCCCAGAAGGTTATCGGGAATGGAGTATCTTGAATGAAAGTTGCTAAGGAAATCACGGCACTGTGAATCTTTGGCTAGCAGCAGGTTAAAGGATTGGTGGCTGAGGGAATTAGTTTGTGAGTTTTCCATTCTTTTCCAGTATCTAATAACTATGAGGTGTGCCTGAGAAGGGATACCAGTTCCAGCTCTCATCAGAGCTTAGAGGGAACATGTTGGGTGGGAGGGTTGGGAGCAGTGTTCCGTCTAAGCTGAGTTAGTGTGAGCTAGCTCACAGTTTTTTAGCCTCCGGCTTGCACATTGTTTGTCTTAGCTCAGGAAGGATGGCTCCAGAGCAAACTAATGTATGCAGTAGCCAAATTGCTCACTCCCAACTTCTAATGCCAGTAGCTCACAAAGTAGAATTTTTGCTCATAAGACTCTACAGCTCAGAGGGAGCATTGGTTGGGAGTATGTGTGTGCAGGGACAGGGCTCATAAAAGCCAAATTTTAAATTGGGAGGGATTATTTGGGGGGGGGTATAATTCCACTCGGAACGGTGAAGCACAGAGAAGCAAGCGATTGCTCAATATTCCCCCACCACCCCACCTAGTACGCAAAGCAGAAATCGCATTGATGCATCTGCTAAAGTACACAGGGATATCGTGCTGCTAGGCACGGTGAATAGATCCTCTTGTCCTTGAAAGCAACGGCGAATGAGGCAATGCGGGGAACATCTCGATCTTGGAGAGAGGCTGCTGGTGTGTCAATTGCTTCCTGTGCATCCAGGTAACCGGGAAAACCAGCAGTCGGTTTTTTCCACCTAGGATGTTGTGCAGAGCAGGTTGGTGAGATCACACCTGGCATGCCAAAGCACCTTTCTTAACTGGCCGCGGCCTCTCTCTCTCTCTCTCTCTTTTTTTTTGGAGCTTCCTGAAAAGAAAGGAAGAACATAGCTATATTTCAGCCTTAAAGGGCTTGCACGGCAGCTGTGTTTTCACATTGTTCTTCTGAGCGCCAATTCCTTGGAAGCGTGCGGAGAGGTATATTTTTATCGTCCCCTCCTCCTCTTCCCCCTTTCAGTTGATATACACTTGACTGCTGGGAACGATGGATGCTTCAGACATCCAAAAGGTTAGAACATCCTCACAGTCACGGAAATGCTAAATATAATGTGCAATTACTGAAGCTAATCTTCAATGCCAGTGGTTTGGGGAAGGGTTATTTTATTGCGCATCTTGGTTATGCATGGCAAGATAATGTTTTCTTTAAAAAATTTTTAAAGGAAACAATACATAAAAGCTATACAGAAGCCGGAAACTTTATGTTCCAGTGCTCAATAGACAGTATTCAATTTGTTGCCAATTTGTTTGATTGATTTCCCTTTACTTCTTGTTTATTATATGTCGATTTCATTTCAAAAGCTGTAGTCCAGATCCTTTTATACCACTCTGTTATGGGTGGTGGATTCTTTGCTTTCTACAAGGCTTCTATACCCGTCCTCACCACGGTCACTAAAGGAGTAACAATATGTTGTCGAATCCAATACCGTTCTTCAAAAATTCTACTAACAATACCATACCTTCCGTCAGTGTCTTGTATCCCATGAAATCTTTAATTAATATCCATACCTGCTCCCCAAAAGGTATAATCATCAGACATCAGACAGAATGGAGCGGGGGCAGAGGAGAGCTATGGGGATGACCGGGGGGGGGGGCTGGAGACCAAGCCCTATGAGGAAAGGCTGAGGGACTTGGAGATGTTCAGTCTGGAGGAGAGGAGGCAGAAGGTGGTTGTGATGGCTCTCTTGAAGTATTTGAAGGGCTGTCACTCAGAGGAGGGCAGGGAACTGTTCCTGGTGGCAGTTGAGGGTAGGATTAGGAATAATGGGTTTAAATTAAGGGCAGTAAGGCTAATTTATGGGGATCTCAGAGGGGTTTTCAAGGCAAGAGATGAACCGAGGTGGTTTGCCATGGCTTTTCTCTGCATGGCAACCCTGGACTTCCTTGTTGGTCTCCTTTGCCAGTACTAATCAGGGCCAGCCCTGCTCAGCTTCTAAGGTCAGATGAGATCCTGGACAATCCAGATCAGGGCAAATACCATCTTAGTTGAAGTGTATAAAAACCTTTCTTTCATAATCCATTCATTACATTCTAATCAAAATCACCCCCGGATCTAACCCCGTTCTTGCAGTCCCAACCCCATCAGGTCTTGGTTGATCATTCTCTTTTGTAATAACTGGAAGGTGAGAGAAAGATGTGTGTGTAGCTGAGTGTGCGGGTTGGAATGTGAGTCTTGAGACAGTCTGTTAGGCCAACTTCACAACTGTAACTGTAAAAAATCCACACCAGCTTTGCATCTGTATTAAGCAGAGGTCATTTCGGGGGGGAATCGCGGGGGATCGCAGTTCCCCCGGGTGAGGTACGGGGGGTGGGGCACATGACGAAGCCCCGCCCCCTGCTTCCGGCCGCCCCGCTTCCGGCCCTCATTCAGCCAGGAGGAGGCAGGAGAAGAGGGAGGGTAAGTTGCTTCCTCCCTGCCTCTCCCCACCCCTGCCTGCCTGGGGCCAGGGAGGGCCTTCTTTTCTATGAAACGACCCCTGGTATTAAGCTTATTCCAAACTTGCGTTGCAGACCTGAGATACTCAGGAGAAAGGCAGGTACACAAATGTTTTAAATATATCACTTTGAAAAACGAGTGGTCTCATTTCAGCCCTTTGGCACGCGCGTGAGTTATTTCAGCACTCCCAGCCGGCCAGTTTTTCCTGCCAGCAAAAACGCGCAGACAGAAATGTTTGCCAGTCTCAAAGAAGAGGTCCGCAGGTGAATGAGTCAGCTCTTGCTTTCTATTTATCTACCGAGAAAACGGCAGAAATAGTATCTGATTGTGGGGAGTCACCCCAAATGGCTACAAAGCAGAGCCAGAAAAGCAGTCAAAACCATTGCACATTGCTCTTGTGAACTAATGCAGGAGGAATCTGTGTCACATCAAGATCAAAACTTCAACCACAAGAGAAATCCAATGATATGATGGCTCTTACCTGGATAGTCCAGGCTAGCCCTATCTTAGAAGGTAAGCAGGGTCGGTCCTGGTTAGTATTTGGATGGGAGACGACCAAGGAAGTCAAGGGTGGTGACGCAGAGGCAGGCCATGGCAAACCACTTCTGAACATGTCTCTTGCCTTGAAACCAGGTTGCCATAAATCAGCTGTGACTTGACGCCGAAACAAAATGTACATCCCAGATTATGTACTGGGGGAGAACGGAGCATTCTTTAGGAGCAACAGAACGTTGAAAGCAACTGAAAATCAATTAAAAATGGGTAGAAAATGAGGGAGATAGGGAAATTCAAACCCTCAACAATGTAAAGAATAATCCCAAAGCAGGAGATATGAGGGGCTCAGATAAATTTATGCACCCCCAGATTCATTACAGACCACTAGCTTGTCTATATCTACCTATCACAGTTTTATCCGACAACTCCTCCAAAGAGCCAGTGTGACAATTTGTTGTTGTTCAGTCGCACAGTTGAGTCCAACTCTTCGCGACCCCATGGACCAGCTCCCACCAGGCCCTCCTGTCTTCCGCTGTCCTCTGAAGTTGGCTCAATTTCATGTTCATTGCGTCGATGACACTGTCCAACCATCTCATCCTTTGCCGTCCCTGTCTTCTTTGACCTTCAATCTTTCCCAGCATCAGGGTCTTCTCCAGTGAGTGCTCCCTTCTCATTTGGTGGCCAAAGTATTTGAGCTTCAGTTTCATTATCTGGCCTTCCAGGGAACAGTCAGGGTTGATTTCTTTTAGGATTGACTGATTTGTTCTTCTTGCAGTCCAAGGGACTCTCAAGAGTCTTCTCCAGCACCATAGTTCAAAAGAATCTATTCTTCGGCGCTCAGCCTTCCTTATAGTCCAACTCTCGCAGCCAACTCTCGCAGTGTGACAATACATGTAATCAATCCCATTGAGGTATATAGTGCTTCAGGGAACCTGATGCAAGTCTCTACACACACACATGAGAAAGTGAACTAATAAGGAGACGGAAGGAAGACTCAAAGGAGCTGGGAAACTCCTAGGTCCTGGGTGCCTAGGAATTTGGCGCTGGCACATATGGAATGGAAATGTTTATTCTCTCCTATGGTGTTGGCACCTAAAATGGAACGTGTTGAGTGCAAAGGTCTACAGCTTGTTGCCTGTCCTGTTCTAGTTCTCCCACATGACCTTCCGATGAACAGACACATCCGTATAATTCATTGTGGCCTGGATTAATGTTGCCACATTGACATCAAATCCCATGAAAGACTGGGACACGTGTGTTGAACAGTGTGGTTGCCTTTGAGTCAGTCCACATCAACATCTAACTGCCTTGAGGGCAGGGTGTTTGAAGGACTACCTTTCCCAACATCAACCTGGCTGATGGTCAGTTGGCATCCAAAATCCCAGCCTAGATGACCCCAGCTTTTGAAATTAAGTGACCAGAGACAGGGCTTTTTGAGTGGTGGGACCTCAACTTCAGAATACATGTTAGGTATTGAGATTCAAAAAACAGCAGAGTTAGATTAAAGCAGCCAGACACGTGGATTTGTCTAGAAAAAGAAACTTTACTAATGATTAGGCAAAGAGTTCTTGGAGAACAAAAGAGGAGGAGGAGGAGGAGAACAGGAGGAAGAGGAGAAGGAGATTGGATTTATACCCACCTTTCACTCGGAGTCTCAGAACAGTTTACAAACGCCTTTTCCTTCCCCTCCCCACAACAGACACCCTGTGAGGTAGGTGGGGCTGAGAGAGCTCTTTCGAGAACTGTTCTTTCAAGAACAACTCTGACAGAACTATGGCTTGCCCAAAGTCATCCAGCAGCTGCAAGCGGAGGAGTGGGGAATCAAACCCAGTTCTCCCAGGTTAGAATCCACGCACGTAACCACTACATCAAACTGGCTCGTCCTTACTAGCTCTAACCTACATGTTGCTTCTCTAAGAACTTAACTTGTGACCAGTGTTCCCTCTAAGCTGAGTTAGTGTGAGCTAGCTCACAGTTTTTTAGCCTCCAGCTCACAGATTTTTGTCTTAGTTCAGGAAGGAGGGCTCCAGAGCAAACTAATGTATTCAGTGGCCAAATCACTTTCTCACAACTTTAATGCCAGTAGCTCACAAAGTAGAATTTTTGCTCACAAGACTCCACAGCTTAGAGGGAACATTGCTTGTGACTCAGAGGAAACTTCAAGGAATACAGCAAAGGGCAATACACTGAAACCCTATGTTTTCTCCCCTGGCTTACCCCCCAACTATTGATTATACAATTGGAGAATCCCAACACTAATTATGTATTCTATCAACTTGCTCTATTGGGAAAAATGTGTAGACAAGGCTATTGGATCTCTAACTAGAAATTAGCATGCATAACAAACAGGAAATGCTTTCATGACAAACAGGAAGAGAGCTCGCAAATATCCCAACAATACTCCCCCATACCTTATGCACAGATTTGCTTAGCAAAACGCTTTAGGCACCAACAGAAAGCATTTCTACTTGTGTGGCTCTTTTATTGTTATCTCCACAGGTGGCCCTGGCAGAGATGTTTGTATTGCTGAAGCTGCTCATATTGCATTTTGAAAGAAATCCCTCACTGTATTTTTATGCTGCTATTTTACTTAGCCAGCTTATTTAACTGCCATTACTGTTTGTTTGATGGGCTGGAATATATTTTAGTGCTTCTTAATCCATTTTATTGTCACCGCTTTGGGTATATTTTACGAGAAGGTGGCGTGCAAATGACCTAATTAAAAAAAAGAAGAAGTAAATTAAGACATTTGTCTTGGGGAGGATTTGTCAGGCTTCCTTTCATGCATATAAAACTCTGCCGGTTGAGTTTGGGGGGCAGAGGTGCAGTCAAACCAACCAAGGGTAAGATTCAAGGCAGCAGACACAAAAGGACAGACACTAGGCAGCATCCTCACCCAAGAAAGGAGATGTTCAGACTGAGGAGAGACAGAGAGAGAAAGAGCACTAAGTCCAACACTTTATAGGACCCAGTGATCAGGGATTGGCTCCAGAACTCAGGTGACTAGATCATGAGGTAAAGCTGGTACTGCAGCCTAGATGGCGCTCTTGAAGTCCAGATGTCAGTTTGCTAGGCTGAAAGCGGCTACATAGTTTCAGCAGTGCAAGATAGGCCTGCCAGGTTGCCCCTGGCAACCGGTGGTGATGAGGGGAGACTTACCAGGAGAAAGAGGAAGGCCCAGGTGATTTCGCACAGGAAGTGACACCATCACACGGTGACATCACGACATCGCGACAACGCTCTGGCATTTGGGCAAAAACTCCGTGGTATAAGTGGCTTCTACCATAGAGTTTTTTCCCCAAATACCAGAGCATTGCCCGGAAGTTGGTGGCACGATAAAGTCACTTCCTGTGTGACATCACTGGGGCCTTCCTCTTTCTCCTGGTAAGTCCCCTCGTCAGCCAGCTGATCAGCAGCAGGAGCAGGGCCTGGTGGCAGGAGACTCCTGCCTCCGCCTGGGGGTCTGCCCCCCCCCCAGTGCAGGATGTAAGGTGCTGAAACTCAGTGCTTGGTGCCTTTGAAAAACAACAAGTTCAATTTGACAGTTTCAAGTAATATGTCTAAAAGGGCTAAACCAGCGCTCCGCTCCCCCCCCCCCAACTCAGGCTCTCCTCCTTCAAGTTCACCAAGCAGTTTCAGGATCCGAAAGGGTAATCTCTGCGAGTTAATAATTCATTATGAGCCACCTACATCTTCCTGGTGTGTATAAAGGCGATATTAGCCTCAATGTAAACTTAAAATGTCAGCTTTAACAAAAAGTATAAAAAGCATGCCAAAGCGGCTTTTGTTTTAGGTGTGAGCTCCTGAATAATTTATTCACAGCCCCGCCATATGCTGTCAGCTACACTGACAGCTGAAAATGAGACAGGTTGTATTTCTTGCAAACACACAAAGTGGGAAGTTTTAAATCTTTTCTTCCCCCTTCTTAAGTACCTTAGAGGTTAGAAACAGCGTAGGGAAGTTCAGGGTCTGACTAGGCAAAAGAGTTGTGGAATGAAATCCTCTTTACCGCATTTCTCCCCGAAATACGACAGTCCATTTCTTTCCCACTTGATAGGAACCTGAATTCCTTTTCAATCAAGAAGAAATTCAAAGAGAGGAGAGGCGGGAAGGGATGCTCTGCAAAAATTCCAGAATTTCACTCTGCAGATGCTCAGAAGCAGGCAATGTCTTCTCAGGCCTTCCAACCCTCCTGCTAGAGCGCCACCTTGTGGTGTGTAACATAAAACAACTGCAAGGGCCAAAGGGTACATTGCTTTCTCTGCAAAGAAGAAGAAGAGATTGGATTTATACCCCACCCTTCACTACTGGAACTTCGGAGTCTCAGAGTGGCTTACAGACTCCTTTCCCTTCTCCTCCCCACAACAGACACCCTGTGAGGTAGGTGGGGCTGAGAGACCTCTTTTGAGAACTGCTCCTGAGAGAACAACTCTGAGAGAACTCAGGACTGACCCAAAGTCACACCAGCAGCTGCATGTGGAGGAGTGGGGAATCAAACCCGGTTCTCCCAGATTAGAGTCCGCACTCTTAACTACTACACCAAACTGAAATGAAAGAGAAATCCATTTTTTTTTTGGTAAACAAATTTTTATTTTCTCAGGAATACAACATATAAAACATTTCATTCTATCAATTGTCTACCCCATTCCCAATTCCTCCCCTCCCTCCAATGGCTTCCCACAATGCTTCCACCCCTGCTTCAAATTACTTCATATCATCAACAATATCAGTTTCTCATCATTACAATCTAAAGATAACATCGTTTGACTTAATATTGATCTAAACATATTAAGTTTTGTTTCACATCCCAGTTCTTTTCCAGATAAATTTTAAAATCATTCCATTCTCCAAAAAACTCATCGTCTTCTTTGTTATTCAGTTTTTTTGTAATCTTATCCATTTGTGCCATGAACAGAACTTTTTGTATCCATTCTTCAACCTCTGGTACCTTTTCTGTCTTCCAAAACTGAGCATAAATCATTCTCGCTGTCACTATCAGGTACCAGAGTAAAGTTTTTTTAGTCGTATTGACTTCTTCCATTTTGAGTCCCAAAAGCAGAATTTCCGGTGCTTTTTTAAAAGAACATTTCAGTATTTTTTGCATTTCATTGTGGACTTTTGTCCAAAAGTCTACAGCTTTCTCACAAGTCCACCACATATGATAAAATGAGCCCTCATGCCTCTTACATTTCCAACATTTGTTTGACATATTTTGATTCATATTTGCAATCTTCTTAGGTGTCATGTACCACCTATACATCATCTTATAACAATTTTCTTTAACATTAGTACATGTCGAGATCTTAATAGAGTTTTTCCACAAATATTCCCAAGTTTCCATATCCACTTCCTTATTCATATTAATAGCCCATTTTAACATTTGTTCTTTAACAGTTTCATCTTCAGTATACCATTTTAACAACACCTTATACATTTTAGAAATATTTTTTCCTCCTCCACTCTCCCATACCTTTTCAATTTCATTTTTTTCCTCTCTAAAACCATAGTTTTTTTTGTCAGATCTAAAAAGATCATAAATCTGCATATATTTCAACCACTCATATTCATATTCAATTTCATTCTGCTTTTTCATTACCCACTCTGTTCCCTCTTTTTTAATTAAATCTCTATATGGCAACCAGTCTCTACCTCGCTGTCTTGAGTAAGATATCAACACTTCTACTGGTACAATCCACAATGGTCTTAAGTCACTCTGGTACTTCTTATATCTTGTCCATACCATATACAAAGCTTTTCTCACCAAGTGAAGTTTAAAAAAACTGTCCATTTTTATCTTGTCATACCATAAATATGCATGCCAGCCAAATCTACAATCATGCCCTTCCAACCCCAACAATCTGTCATTTTCAAGCTTCACCCATTGATCCATCCATGTTAGACAAACCGCTTCATAATATAGTCTAAGATTTGGCATTTGTAGACCTCCTCTTTCTTTGGCATCACAAAGTATTTTCATTTTGATCCTTGGTTTCTTGCCTGCCCAAACAAATTTTGACAACTCTTGTTGCCACTTGGCCAACAAATCCGTTTTATGCAGAATTGGTATTGTTTGGAACAGGAACATCAAACGTGGTAGGACATTCATTTTTATAACTGATATTCTTCCCATCAGTGATAAGTTCATTTTATCCCATTTCTTAAAATCTTGAGTCAGCTTAGTCCATAATTTCTCATAATTATTCTTATATAGGTCTATATTTTTTGCCGTTAATTCAATTCCAAGGTATTTTGTTTTTTTAACTACTTCACATTGTACCAGTTCTTGTAGTTCCACTTGTTTTTGTTTGATCATGTTTTTACATATAAGTTTTGTTTTATTCTTATTTACGTAAAAGCCGGCCAATTCTCCAAACTCCTTTATTTTTTGAAAAAGCAATGTCAATTTTTCTGTTGGGTTTTCCACCATAAACATTACATCGTCTGCAAATGCTCGATATTTGTATTGGTGTCCTTTATGTGTCAAGCCCTTTATTTCTTGATCGTACTGTATTTTTTGTAAAAGTATTTCCAATACCCAGATAAATAATAACGGTGATAACGGACAACCTTGCCTTGTTCCTTTCTGTACTTTGAAGTTATCTGTCAGTTCTTTATTCACATTTATTTTAGCTCTTTGTTCAGAATAGATAGCTTCAATACAATTTCTAAAATGTTGTCCCGCTTCAATCTTTTCCATCATCTGGTGCATAAAATTCCAATTAAGATTGTCAAAAGCTTTTTCTGCATCAACAAACAGAAAAGCTACTTCTTTTTCTGGGTGCTTTTCATAATATTCAATTGCGTCCATTACTATTCTTACATTGTCTCTAATCTGCCTTTTGGGTAAAAAGCCCGCTTGATCTTCAGAAATTACCGTTTGTAAATAGTTTTTCACCCTTTCTGCAATAATTTTTGCAAAGATTTTATAATCGTTGTTCAAAAGAGATATTGGCCTGTAGTTCTTTACATTTGTTGAATCTTGTCCTTCCTTTGGAATCAAAGAAATAATTGCTTCTTTCCATGAGTCCGGCACCTTTTTGTTTTCTCTTATTTCGTTGGTTAAAGCTTCCAGGACCGGGGAAATTTCTTCTTTCATCTTTTTGTAGAATTTCGCTGTAAATCCGTCCGGCCCAGGCGCCTTCCCCAACTTTGTCTCTTCTATTGCCTTCATCACTTCTTCTTTTTGAATTGGACCATTTAATAAATCTTTGTATTCCTTACTTATTTTTGGTAGTGGAATCTCCTTTAAATATGTTTTAATCTTCTCAAGATCAACTCTAGTTGTTTGGAATAGTTTAGCATAATACTTGAAGAAACATCTCTTTATTCCATTAGGATCAACGAACTCTTTTCCATCTTCTATTATTTTGGTTATCATTCTTCTCTCTCTTCTAGCCTTAAGTTGCCAAGCTAAGTATTTTCCCGGTTTGTTCGCCCCTTCAAAAGATTTCTGTTGTAACTTCTTTAAATTCCAATACATTTCCTGATTCCAAGTCTCATTCAGTTGTTCCTTCAGCAACTTTAATTCTTTAATAATTTGCTTTTTTCCAGGCTTCTTTTTTAATTCCTTTTCTTTCTGAGCAATTTTTTCTAACACTTCTGTTTGTTTTTGAAGTTTTTCCTTTTTTTGCTTCACGTTTTGCGAGATGAGAATTCCTCTCATCACCGCTTTATAAGCATCCCATACAATCTGTATCGGTGTTTCTTTATTTAAATTTTGTTGAAAGAATTGTTTCGTTTCTTCCTTTAACATCTCAATTACCGTTTTCTTATCCAACAAGTCTTCATTAATCCTCCACAGAAAGGGTTTTTTCCTTTCTGTGGAACTCCATACCACCGGATTGTGATCTGAATTACATCTTGGCAAAATTTCAGTCTTATGTGTTTTCATTGATAATTCTTCAGACATCCAAATCATATCAATTCTGGAAAAAGAGCAATGTCTATTGGAATAAAAAGTAAAGTCTTTCTGCATCGGGTTCCATTTCCTCCAAACATCTTCTAATTTTTCTTGCTTAACTAATTCAAAAAAATTCTTTGGCAATTTTCCGCTGAATTCGTTGTCCTTTTGTGGTTTTCTGTCTAGACGATCTATTGTCCCATTAAAGTCTCCGGCCATAATAACTTGCTCATAAGTCAATTGTTGTAATTGGTCAGTTATATCCTTAAAAAATTTTTCCTTTGCTCCATTGGGTGCGTACACGTTGATCAACAATGTTTTTTTCTGCTGAATCATTAATTCCACACCCACGTATCTGCCATCTATGTCCTTAAAAATTTCTGTAGGTTGTAACTCCTTCTTCACATATGTCACAACTCCTTTTTTCTTGTTTGAGGCCGCAGAACAAAATTCAATTCCAAATAAAGCATTCTTTAAATATTTTATATCCTGTTTTCTAATATGTGTTTCTTGCAAGCATATCACGTTGCATTTCTGTTTCTGTATCCAATGATTGATTCTTTTCCTCTTGTTTGGTGAATTTAATCCATTAACATTCCATGACAACAATTTGTACTCCATTATGCGTTTTATTTTAAAGTTCTCCAAAGACGTCCGCATTGTCCGCCTTAAATTTATAAAAGTCCATCATCGATCTGATCTGAATCCTCCCACCTTGATACGTAAAGGATAAACCTTGTGGAATCTCCCATCTATATCTGATGCTCAAAGCTCTGAGTTTGTCCGCCAAGGATTTATACCTTTTCCTGTCTTGCAGTATTGTTCTTGGGAGTTCTCTCATCACCATAATTTTGTTTCCCTCTATTACAAAAGGGACGTTGAATTGCTTCTTGAATATCTCCTCTGTTATTGATCTTGTTACAAATTGTACAATTACATCCCTTGGTAAATTCTTCTTTTCTGCAATTCTGGAGTTCACTCTATAAATCAAATCAAAGTCTGAGTCCATTGACCCTTCCTCCTCGCCCAGAAAAGCCGTTATCACTTCCATCATTTTTTCTTTTAAGTTCTCATTCTCTGTTTCCTTAATGCCTCTGAATCTCAGATGAGTCTGCATCCTTCTGAACTCCATCATTGTCTCTGATCTTGTAATTTGTTGAGTCAAAGAATCTTGTTTCTCTTCTATTTTTTGTATCTTCTCCTCTGTCTCTGTAGTCTTGGTTGCATTTGCTTGAACATCCTTCTTAACTCCTTCCATTTCTTGCTTGATTGAAGTTATTTCTGTAGTAACCAATTCCTTCAATGCTGTTATGTTCTTCTCTTGGACTTCTTCTAGATGTTTCAGATGAATCTGAGTTTGCTTCTCCAGTTGGTCCCCCAATGTTTTTTCTATCTGCTCCCCCATGGCTTGTATTGCCTCTGTCATTCTCTTCTCCATTGCTTCCATGGAGGCTTGCATCTCTTTTTTCTCTCTTTACCTTGACATTTTGGGGGTTGAAGTAGATCCAATCCTAGGTCTCACAACCGGTTTAAGTTCTGGGTCTGAGTCGGCTCTTTTCTTGCCTCTCCTGGTCTCCGTCTTGGCGATTTCTTTCCAATTCACAGATTCGCAAAATAAAGCACTCTTCTAGATGATAAGATTTAGTCCTCCATGCCTCTCTGTTTACGCTTTCCAAAGACCCTTAGAAATATATTAAAAAAGCAAATTTAGTTGAAGTCCTCCTCAAAATGTCGGGCGCAACTTCTCTATGGTAATTTCATGTAGAGTAGGTCAGATTGGTATTTTGCAGGCCCTTCCTTCCGCATAAAACTCACTTCCGGTCCGGCACCTTTAAAAGTTCCACTGTCTTCCTTTCGCTAATGCCCGTCTAGGAATTCAACTTCCTGGATGTTTCACACGGACCTCTTTCTTTGTGACACCAGCCTGCTCTTCCCACGCTATTGTTCGTGAGTTTCGATTTTACAGTTGCGCACACGGCTCCATCTTCACCACAGGAATGTTAAACAATAAGCGTTTTTACAGTTTTTAAAGGCTTCAATCAACTTTTTTCTCTCCGGAATCGGATTTCTGGGATTTACTATTCATTTTCCGCTCAACCGCTTAATTCAAATTGTCTCCAAACTCAGTTCAGGTAAGAGGCGCGTTTTTGTTATCTAGCACGTTCAAAACGGGTTTCGCATTGTTTCTTTTAACTCACAGTTGTTGTCCTTCTTCAAAGAGGTCTGCTGATGAAGAATTTATGCCGGTAGTCCGGCTCGATCGGCCACTATAGAGTTGCTTGGCACTTGCCTTCTTCGTGGGAGGAGGTCAAAGCCCAATTCAGCTTCTTCCGAAGCTGGATTACGCCAACCTCACACTCCCTCTAGGGCGCTGCTGCCTGCTTGTCCCCCCCCCTCGCTGGGGAGTGATGCGTTGGGCTGTATATTGCCCAAACTGTCGAAAGTGGCCGTCGCTCGCTTCGCACGATCGCGAAACGTTTCAGTCCTCCATCTTAGCCAGACCGGAAGCCGAGAGAACAACTCTGAGAGAACTCAGGACTGACCCAAAATCACACCAGCAGCTGCATGTGGAGGAGTGGGGAATCAAACCCGGTTCTCCCAGATTAGAGTCCGCACTCTTAACTACTACACCAAACTGAAATGAAAGAGAAATCCATTTTTAAAGATGGAAAAAAATAAAAGAACAAGAGGAATCAGTCGCTAGATCTAAAAAAAAAAATGAATTTTGGAAAAAAGGAATTATCCTTCCCCTAACGATGCTACTAGACAATGTTCTGGAAAATGGGGGACTGGATCTTTGCTGTATTTAGTCAGGAGTCCTGACAAAAAAACCCTTTTCCTCTACAGCATATCCCTGATCTAAACCAGATCCCCTCCCAGATGCTCCTGTGTTCTAGACAACACGGGGAACACCCAATCGCAGAAGAGAAACTGGAGCGACATTTGAAGCCCAGAAGCCAGTCTGGTCTAGTGCAGGGGTCCCCAATATGGTGAAAATGGGCACCATGACACGACCAACACCATTCCTGGTACCTGTTAAATGTTTTTAGAAAATGGGGCTTTCAATCTTACAATCAGCTTACAATCAGCTTACAATCAGTTTACAATCAGCTACTAGAGGAGCTGTGGTGGCTCAAGTGGTTAAGACGCTGAACTGCAGGCTGTGGAAGGTCAGTAGTACAGCAGTTCGAGACCTGGGTGCCGCATGATGGAGTGAGCTCCCATCTCTAGTTCCAGCTCCTGCCAACCTAGCAATTCGAAAGCAAGAAATTTCAAGTAGATAAATAGGTACCACTTCGTTGGGAAGGTAACAGCGTTCCATGCGCCTTGGTGTTTAGTCATGCCAGCCACATGACCACGGAAACGTCTTTGGACAGCGCTGGCTCTTCGGCTTTGAAACAGAGATGAGCACCACAACCCTAGAGCCGGATTTGACTGGCTTTCGAGCAAGGGAACCTTTACCTTTTTACTAGAGATCACTGTGGGACTGAAGGTAAGCTGCAGTAGCCATTTTGTGGCTGGCGCTGCGTCCTGTAGCAGCCATTTTGTGGCCACACCCACCACGCTGTGTCTGGATTCTGAAGGTTACCGTAGACTCAAAAATGTTGTAGACTCTTGGTCTAGTGCTTAGGAGTTGGTCTAGGTTCTTGGAAACCATAAGCTCAAATCTCCACTCTGCCACAAAAGATTACTAGGTGACTTTGGGCCAGTCAGTCTCTCTCTCTCCCAGTTTATTTTACCTCACAGGATTGTTGTGAGGAGAAAATGGAGGAGGGGAGAGTGATGCTGTAAGCCAGGAGTGGCTGAACTTGCTCAACGTAAGAGCCACATAGGATAAACATCAGATGTTTGAGAGCCGCAAGACATGAACAAATATCACACACACGTTTTTATTTTTAAAGTATGCAGATTTGCTTTTCATTAACATTCAATGAGACTGCCAAAAATAAGAAACAAAAGGGGTAAAAACAGATACTGATGATGATATTTAATTGTCCAATGATATTTATTTGTTTGCTAATGATATTTCTTTGTCTGAGAAAGAGAGAGAAAGAGAGAGGTGGAAAGAAAGTGAGAAAAAGAGAGAGAGAGAGAGAAACAAAGCAAATAGATGGGAGGAAAGGAGAAGGAAGGAAGGAAGGGAGAGGGGAAGGAAAGGAGGGAGGGAGGGAGAAAGAGAGAAAAAGTATGCCTCCCCTTTGCTTCCCCAGCTGCCCTGCCCGGAGCTGCACAATATGTGTGAAAGAGCCGCATGTGGCTCCCAAGTCACAGTCTGGCTACCCTTTCTGTAAGCCATTTTAGGTCCTTGCTGGGGAGAAAAGCAGGGTAGAAGTCCCTAAATAATCAAGTAGCTGAATCTTCCCAGTGCTGGAAGTGCCAGCAGCTTCTCGACCAGAACTGCCCCTACTTATCCCAGAATAACTAAAAAAACACTCTACTGTCTTTCAGGAGCAGTAATTTAAGTCAAGGGGAAAGGACTTTTTCTGTTTTTGAGGGGAAAAATGCAACAGAAGATAGAGCTATAATAGTGAAAAGAAATGGTTTTAATTGGATGCCTCAAAGAATAATAAAAAAAGGCAAAGCGGGGAGGCGGTGTGAAGGTCGAGAGGTTTTGTGGCTCAGCGGCTGAGCCGATGTTTCGTATGCCAAAAAGTCCTTGGTTTGATCTGAGGTATCTCCTGTTAAAGGATTTCAGGGACAGTGTTGGGGAAAACCTTCCTTCACCATGCACCGCTCCCAGAAGACAAAACTGAGCTTTGTGGACCATTGGTGTGACTCATCATAAAGCAGAATGCTGTGTTTAATTCTTGAATGTGGCACAAACCTTCCAAGGGGAAAAATAAAGAGCCACAAAGAAAACTGCTTCTCAAGTCAGGTTCAAAATTAGCCACTATGATCACATGCTCCGTCTGGGGTTATCCAACTGTGCATATCAGGAGCATGTGCTGCAGTGATCACCCCTCAATAGGCATAGGCGCTATTTTGTCTGAAAAGGGTCCGTTTCAGATGAAATGGCAATAGCGCATAGTAGGAGGATTGTGGGTAACATGCGCTTCTGTCATGCACCGTTGGAATGTAGCCACTGAAAAAGGCTGTTGCCAAACTTCAATAATTCTGAAATGCTATATTTGGTGGTACGCATGAGAGCATGATCAGACGAGGACATAACTCTTTTAGCCCCGTGTTCTGTATCTGGTAGTAGGAAGTTGGGTTTTTCAAAAGAGGAACCATCCAGTAAACATAGTTGTGTGATTTTATGAAAAAAAAGTCCCATTCATCTCACTAAGGAAGCGGTCGCACATGAAAAATTTCTGTGTGAATTGTTCCAGTATGTCTTGTCAACAGCATGTGAAACTGACACACACAACAATGACCAGCCACTGTGTTCTGATGGGTGCTCCACTCCCTGAGTTTGATAAAATTACTACTCTGAAAAACAGATAAATAAATAAATAAATAAATAAATAAATAAGAGCCCCGCAGGAACTTATAATCTACTAATCTTCTGTTTGGAGCCCACTTTGTAATGCTGATGTATAATTTGCATGCATGTTTCATACCTGTCACAGAAGACGATAAATTTGTACGGTAAGATGTATTCAAGTCCCGGTCACATGGAGGGTTTTGGCCTGGGAGAGGGACGGATCGGGGGCGCAGCAAACGGGCGCGATCTCACCGCAACATCTGGGAAGCGGCGCGCATCCGTCCCTAACCCTGGAAACCCCGCAGCAAAAAAGAACCACTGACAGAGGTGGTCTTACCTGAACAGCCGTGGCAAGCGCGGCCGTGGGATCGCCGGCGCGTCCTTCTGCTGGCGCATCCTCGGCTCCTGGCAGCCGGCTGCCTCGGTCTCCCGACTGTGGCTTCCTCCCTGGCATCTGATCGTGCCAGGGAGCAACAGCGCCGCGGCTCAGGGGATCCGTGTGATCCTGCCGCAGCGTGTCTATTTTGGTGCGGCTTCTAAAACCCCTGTGTGGCAGGGGCCTCAGGCGGGTAGCCATGTTATTCTGAAGCAAAAGAATAATGTTTGAGTCCAGTGACACCTTTAAGACCAACAAAGTTTTACGCGCATGCACATTTCTAGTGTGCATGCCCACGGAAGCTTATACCCAGAATTAAACTTGGCAGGTCTCAAAGGTGCCACTGGACTCAAACTTTGTTCTATGCTAAGATCTGTCAATCTGCATTTACCCAGCCCATGTATAAACAAATACAAATAAACTTGCTTCCTCTCATATCATACAAGCTTTTAAAAATGTTAAGAATCACTGAAGTGCACATAGATCAAGAAGCACAACTGTAATTTTACAGCCAGGGACAGCCTTAGAAAGATTAACCTGGATCCTTTCATTTATACTACTTATTTCAGCCTTACAAGTAGATGGGTGGGTAGGTGGCCTGTGACAGGTGCCCCCTAAGCCTGCTACCCCAAGTAGTTGCCCAAATCCACGGTGCTCCCAGGTCCCACCTGTTATGTATTGCCTACACATAAATAGCTGAGCTTGAATTACACTCCTATCCATCTCTGGTATTGTAAATAGCGAAACCTGATTGGCTTCTCTGCGTAGAAGACCAATCAGAACACTGGAAGGGTTCTGGAGATAAATGAACCTATTGGCTGTTATGTTACTGTTTTGATTGGTTATTACTGTTATACAGGGGCGTGGCTACGTCAGCCCGGATAGTTTAAAAGAGAGCCTGCTGCTCTCCTGTGTGTGTTCGTTCCTACCTGGTTAAATAAAGCTGAATCACTTATTAAGAGCTGCTGCCTTAAGTCTCGTACTTAACACCACCTTTAACCCCCCCAGGTGACAGACAGCATGAGACCCAGTTAGGTGCAAGCACACAAAGGGAAGTCACGTGACATCACAGAAGCAACAGGAAGAGGGGGAGCCCGATGATCTCCATGGCAACAAAGCCAGGGCTGTGGCCATCACACCAAGAGAGACGAGGGCAGGGAACAGGCGGCCAGCACCAGAAGGCTCACTGTAATGAGGAACATGTCAAGGGTCCCCCGCTATGGAGGCATCTCTCAACTGATGTTGCCTTTCCATCCTGTTGGTACTCTTTAGCTCAGGGATGTCAAACTCATTTGTTATGGGGGCCGGATCTGACATAAATGAGACCTTGTTGGGCCGGGCCATGTGTGTCATAAAATGTGATGCCAGGTGGCGGAGATATAAACTTTATAAAGGACCCAAACACAAAGGGTTGGTTTTTTTCACTTAAAATAAAAACATGCTTAAAACATTAGCTCTGTAAGCTGCAAACCTACTTTTGATTTATTGACATTCACCACAGAAATCTCATGCTCGGAGTTCTGAGTCTAGACTAAAACATGAAATGGCTGAGTGATTAAGAGAGTCTGGCGAAGCAAGCTAGGATGCAGCAGCAGCAAAACTGGAAGCAGGAGATGGCCAGTTCCACTGCGGGCCTGATGGAAGCCCTCTGGGGGCCCAATCCACACACACCCCGGGCCACATGTTTGACACCCCTGCTTTAGCATGTGCTCAGAGAGGCTGGATCAGGCCCGTAGCTATGATGGGGCATTTTGGGGCTCCGCCAATGCCTAAGCTATGGAGTCCTGTGAGCAAAAATTCTACTTTGTGAGCTACTGGCATTAAAGTTGTGAGCAAGCGATTTGGCTACTAAAAAACATATAAGGGCCCAATTACACCTCATGTAAAAATACAAAAATCATACACACAAGGGCTAACAGCAATTCTTTCCTGATCCATTTTGTATCCATGCTGTATAACTGTATAATTGAATTATGGTATAAGACAATTTGTTCCTCATTGTGTTTGACCTCTGAAGAAGGCCTAAACAGGCCGAAACGAGTCAGGTCAAGTCCATTGGCCCTTGCGTGTATGATTTTGGTATTTTTATATAAGGTGTAATTGGGTCCTTATATGTTTTTTAATTCTTTGCTAATAAATGCATGTATTTTTATATTACATACATTACGTTTTAATTGATGGCCCTCTACCCTGTTTGACTTATCTCTTTAGGTTCTTGATCCTAGGTTTCAGGGTTAAGTTTGTTCCCCTTTTTTTGTCCCTAGTGTGACCTGGGATCAGCCACAGTTCTCTCAGTGCTGTTCTCTCAAGGTTAGTTCTCAGGAGAGCTCTCTCAGCCCCACCTACCTCACAGGGGGTCTGCTGTGGGGAGGGGGAGGGGGAGGGAAAGGATATTGTAAGCTACTTTGAGACTCCAAGTGAAGGGCAGGATATTACATGCCAATAAAGGTAACTGGACTGGGACTGGGAAGGGCAGGGTATAAATCCAATGTCCTCCTCCTCCTCCTCCTCTTCTTTTTCTTCTTCACCTCATTCCAGCAGGGCTCTTGATTCATGTCCTGCAGGGTGGAAGCGCAACTCTGAGGCAAAGAAACAAGGGCAATGAGAAACTCAAATGTGCTCTTTCTGCCGAATGAATTAAGTTCATGGAAAGGCCCCGGCTTCTTTTTACAAACCAGCTTTGCATAGCCAGACAGTGGCAGAATGATGACTCCGTTAAATCCCCTGCATAGATAAACTCCCGCGCAAGCCAAAGCTCCGAGCTCCCTCCCTCCGGTCCGTCCCTGGGGTAGCTCACAAAAATGATTCCCTTTCCTTTTTAGACTACAACTTAGCTGCTCTTCTCGGCACTGATCAAGAAGGGGGTTTATTACTGACTTCAAAGGGCTGGGCTGACATGAAAGGCTTTTTGTACACCCCTTCCAAAAGAGTTCACTTGTTAAGACCGTACCTCCTTAAAAAAGAGAGAGACACTCCAGCCTGTTTTGATTGCCATTTTCTGAAGTGTGCCCTCAACCTAAACTGACTTCAAACATCACACAAGCCAGCCTGCTCCTCACAACCTCGGGTTTGCCTTTCAAGTGCAAAAGAAAGGGCAGCCTTAAAGTACCGCAGCCCTTGCGGGGAAGGTAGCAAAGTGATACTGGGGCAAACAAACGGAAAGGGGAGTGGGGGAATTAGTGGGTGAGAGCCAATATTCCCTCTAAGCTGTGGAGTCTTGTGAGCAAAAATTCTACTTTGTGAGCTCCTGGCATTAAAGCTGTGAGTGGGCGATTTGGCTACTGCATAAATCAGTTTGCTCTGGAGCTCTCCTTCCAGAGCGAAGACAAAAAATGGGTGAGCCGGAGGCTAAAAAACTGAGCTAGCTCACACAAACTCAGCTTAGAGGGAACACTGGTGAGAGCTACATGCATTGCTCAGAAACAGAGGCCGTGTGCATGCACCAGGTCCTGGGTTCAGTCCCTGGCATCTCTAGCGAAAGGCACTTGGGGCTCGATCACACATTACGGCAGGGGTGTCAAACATGCGGCCCGGGGGCCAGATCAGGCCCCCCCCCAGAGGGCTTCTGTCAGGCCCACAGTGGAACTGGCTGTCTTCTGCTTCTTCTCCCAGTTCTGCTGCTGCGGCGTCATCATAGGTTTGCAGCTTACAGATACACACCTGAACAGCATCCTCAGGGTTGCAACAGCACAGACATTTTGATGCAACAATTCAGAGCAAGGGGTGTCAGTGATCAGACACTGTTAAATAAACAAAATAGTGCAAGAGTGCTAATGTTTTAAGTATGTTTTAAGTATGTTTTTTATTTAAGTAAAAAAAACACCTTTGTGTTTGTGTCCTTTATAAAGTTTATATCTCCGCTACCTGGCATTACGTTTTATGACACACATGGCCCGGCCCAACAAAGTCTCATTTATGTCAGATCCTGCCCTCATAACAAATGAGTTCAACACCTCTGGTCTAAAAGAGCAGGGGGCGGGGCTTATTGCATGTGCCCGCCCCCTGGGCTCCTTATTGCCAGAGCTCCGCTCCTGTGCACTCCCGCAGGAAATGACCCCTGGGTTTCCTCCCCAGACACTTTCTTAGTGGAATAAGCCATTCATCAAGCTGTTCTTAACCCTGCTGGGGGCAAAAGACAGTTCTCTGTAAGTGGTCCTCTTGTGTCAGGGAAAGGACACTTGCACCTGAAGAAGATGCCCCCATTAACGGAACAGATCTGTTGGATCCAACCCACTGATGGATGGGGAGACTGACCTGACACCCTTGCATTTTTGGAAGCTGAACCAACCGCAACGCCTAGTCAGCTGGCCAATCTATACATTCGGCAACATACAATTCCACCTTAAGATGTCAGACTGTTTTGTTTCTGTTTGGAATCCTTATAGAAGACAGGGGTGACATTCTACACAGCTGAAGAAATTGCCAGTATTTCTGTTCTCGTAGCAAGAACAGATAGATATTTTCAAATATCCTATCCTTAGCTCTGGGATCCCAGTCTCCACTACCTCCTAAATAAATATATGAAAAGTGCTTCTGCGGGCACAGAAACCCTCCCTCCTCTAAAAATGCTGGCTTCTCTATATTTATCTTAAATGGAGCGGAGGGTAGTAACACTTACAAAAGAGTCAAGAAATGATAAATTACATCTTATTGCATGGAGTCAAAGGTTAAACTTATTACTGCTCACCACAGGCCAACCTTAACCCCAGAATTAATGCCATAAACAAGAAAAGAAATTCAGTTTGCCAGCGTAATGTACACCGCAAAAACCTCTCTGAAGGGTTAGAAAAGTGAAAGGATGCCCCCTACTGGTGTTTTTGATACAATAGCCATCTGACGGGTCTTCGGGAAAATCCTCGTGTCAAAACCCGGCAGCCAGCTAAAAACACCTTTGCGACGCCCACCCTCATAAGTGGTGCCCGTAAAAAGCATCCCTTTCTTAAAGCGGGGGTCTGAAAAGTTATCCGAAGTGCACCCAGCCAGCGAAACTGCTTTCAGTGTTTCTGTTTCCAGAGTTTTACATGGGACATAACAAATTTGTAATTCCGAAAGCAAAGTTTCCCCCTTCCCCGATGATTAATGTTTGGATTCCATACTTAACAATGGAGCTATTATCCACAGTGGTATAAAATACAATTTAGGCTACAAGCCGACACGCACACTCGTCTCTACGGGCCATGGAACGGGACTTACTTCCAAGTAAACGGGCCCAGGATGAATAGCCTGTAACTAACCCAATGTGTATATTTAGCAGAGGTCGCCACGCATCAGCCGGAGGGCTGCATCCCGCCAACAGGATGTGCCATGAAAAGCTTCAATAGCCTACAGATAAGGCCTCGATTAAAATATTTTTTCCCCTGAAGGCCTGTTGGCAGCCGTACCCCTTGGTTGTGAGACACATTCCCCATGTAATGTTCTTATAGGGATGCCAGCTTCTAGGTGGGACCAGGGAATCCTCCGGAATTACAGCACATCTCAAGATGACAGAAATCAGTTCCCCTGGAGAAAATGGCTGCTCTGGACGGTGGACTCTGTGGCACTGCACCCCACTGAGGTCTCTGTCCTCCCCAGGCTCCATCCCCAAATCTCCAGGAGTTTCCCAACCTGGATCTGGCAACCCTACCCCCCATCCCCCTCCATTGGCCGGGGAGAACCTGACAACCAACGCTCCCTGTGGAGTCTTCTGGGCGGTGCTCCCTCTAAGCTGAGTTAGTGTGAGTTGCTCACAGTTTTTTATTTTATTTTATTTTTTTCATATTTATATCCCGCCCTCCCCAGATGGGCTCAGGGCGGCTAACAAGGGCAGGACATAGCCATGTCAGAATAAAAACATATAAAAACATAATCAACATTCAACATTAAAACCACTGTGCTCAATTCGTAACTGATGACCCAAGTCCAAGATGGCAGCTCCACAGTTACAGATGGTACTCCCAAAAAGTACGTGTCCAGTGACGATGGCCGAAGTTCTACAATTTCCAACGTCTTCCTAAGGCCTCGTTGATGCATCCTTTGAGATACCATAACGGGGGTGGTATAATGGGGCGGCGGCTCCTACTCAAAGGCCTGGTGGAAGAGCTCCGTCTTGCAGGCCCTGCGGAACTGCATAAGGTCCCGCAGGGCCCGGATCTCCCCTGGGAGCTCATTCTGGCTCACATATTTTTGTCTCAACTCAGGCAGGATGGCTCCAGAGCAAACTGATTTATGCAGCAGCCAAATTGCTCACTCACAACTTTAATGCCGGTAGCTCACAAAGTAATATTTTGGTTCATAAGACTCCACAGCTTAGAGGGAGCATTGCTTGTGAGCCAAAGTTCTACTTTGTGAGCTACTGGTATTAAAGTTGTGAGTGAGCGATTTGGCTACTGTGTAAATCAGTTTGCTCTGGAGCCATCCTTCCTGAGCTGAGACAAAAACGTGTGAGCCGGAGGCTAAAAAAACAGTGGGCTAGCTCACACTGACTCAGCTTAGAGAGAACACTGTTGACAACCAGTGTTCCCTCTAAGCTGAGTTAGTGTGATCTAGCTCACAGTTTTTTAGCCTCCGGCTCACAGATTTTCATCTTCGCTCAGGGAGGATGGCTCCAGAGCAAACTAATTTATGAAGCCGCCAAATCGCTCGCTCACCACTTCAATGCCAGTAGCTCACAAAGTAGAGTTTTTGCTCACAAGACTCCACAGCTTAGAGGGAGCACTGCTGACAACCCTATATGAGCAATGAGATGTCGGTTTTACATTCCTGTTCATAACTTAATAGTGCTTTTTCTCTCTCTTGTCTCAAGGCAAGGATTCTCCCTCCGCTATGATTTCCCCTTTGAAGCCAAACTATTTTAAAGCCACCTCTGGCAACGAATCTCCCAAAACGCTCCACGAACTTTCATGCGATGCATTCTCATGCAACAAACGATGGATTAGAAAAAAACCAAAAGACAGTCTCGGCTGGAATCTCTCACAGCCAAACAAGCCCATGTCAGGGTACCTGCAGTCTTTCGTGACTAATGACGGAACTCCCGTGAACATGCAAAACTCACTGCTCAAAAACAGATGCAGCGTCGATTAATTAAAACCACTAACACCCAACTTCCACAGCCACTGAGCTGGCACTTGGGACGTATTTGCCTTCCCCCGTTTTTTAAACTTGTCTGTAGACGTTAGGGTTTGGGGGTAAGGGCGAGTGCAGACAGGACCGGCTCGCTCACTAGGCGAACTAGGTGTTCGCCTAGAGCACGCCGGCTCTTAGGGATGCCAAACTGCACCTGCCCCCCCGCCAAAAGCCCACCCCCCGCCAAAACCCCTGCATCTCCCTGACCGGGTGGCTGCCACCACCGCCGCCTCTTTGGCCAGCTAACTTCTCCCTGCCTGCCCCCTCGGCTTCCCAGCAAAGCGCTTCTCCTCCTCCTCCTCGCGGCTGGGGACTGGCAGTTGCAGCAGGAGCAGCAGCAGGGCCAGGGGAGCAACAGCTTGTGAGCGCCCTGCCGGTCGGCCTCTTCTCCAGGCGCCCTGACGAGGGGGGAGCCTGGCGACTCTCCTTGCGCCCTCTGGTTGTCAACTTGGCTGTTGGTGAGTGCACGGGGGGGGGTGCCAGAAGGAATCCTTGCCTAGGGTGCAAGATAAGCTTGCCCTGAGTGCAGAGCATAGAAACGAGGTTGTCGACTGACCAGGAAGATCCCCCCTGATCTGCTCCTGTGCCCTTACCAGAGCTTTGCTCTGCAAAAACATAGATGGGTTCTCCTAGAGCAGACCAGTGGTCCATCTAGCCCAGCTTTCTGTTTCGCATAGCAGCCAATCAGTGGTCCCAGAGGGCCAACAAGCAGGGCATTGAGGCAGAGGCCTTCTCCTGACACTGCCTCCAAGCTAGGGTTGCCAGGTGCTCCCTAACCACCAGCAAGGGATGGTGGGGTTAGGGTTGCCACATCCAGGTTGGGAAACTCCTGGAGATTTGGGGGTGGAGCCTGGGGAGGACGGGGACCTCAGTGGGGTCCAATGCCAGAGAGTCCACCCTCCAAAGCAGCCATTTTCTCCAGGGGAACTGATCCCCGTAGTCTGGAGCTGAGCTGTAATTCCAGGGGGTCCCCAGGTCCCACCTGGAGGCTGGCATCCCTACTCCCGGCATTGACCTTCAAAGGTTTACTGCCTCTGGATGTGGAGGTTTCCCCTTAGTTCGTTTGGATAGCCGTCACTGATAGACAAGTTAGGGTTGCCAAGTGTGAATTGAGCCGCAGCGGGGGACTCCTGGCTGCCGGATGGAGCATGCGTGCACGCCGCATCCACGTCACCCGGAAGTGATGCGGGCACGCTGGGGGCGGGGCCACGACCATCCGAGGGAAAACCATAGAGTTTTCCCTCGGATGACCATGGCCCCGCCCCCGGCGTGCCCGTGTCACTTCCGGGTGACGTGCATGTCGGGGTGGAGTTCGCCCCAGGGCCCGATCCGCCGGCGGTGGGGAACAGGCCTCTGGAGCGGGGATTTCCCCGCCCCCTGGGGGGACTTGGCAAGCCTAAAACAAGTCAGACTACGCTATTAGGAATTCTACCGTCTAATATAAATAGATCAGAGCATGAACGGCTCAGATATACGTTAATTGAGGCACAACTAGTATTTATAGCCAAGTGGAGGTCTGAAATCTGCCCTAATCTCAAGAACTGGAGAGACGAAATGGAAGAATGTGCTGTTATGGCAAAAATGACAAACTATATGAATAAAAAGCCGATCACTGAGAATAAGTGGAGAGCCTTTTATAATTACTACAGACTACATAGATTAGACAAAGCTGTCAGAGGAGTTACAAAGAAATTTAAACTGATTAAAACTCAAAAATTGTATAATCATATTCTCGTAGCTATACTTATTAATCCTTTATAGTTACACACTTACTAGCTATTATATGATAGTATAAACCTCATATAAGGATAAGAAAAATTGTTTTTTACTCCTTTCTTACATTTTTTGCTTATATTTCCTACCTAGCCCTGTAGATAGGAAATAATGGAAATATACATGGAAATCTATTCTGTTGAAGTAAGGATTATTTTACTATATTTTGAGTTGTTATGATTCTCTTTGTTACGATCCTTTTTCGTGTTTTATATTCTTATACTATGTAATGTCCCTAAAATGTGTTTAACAAATGATGTTTTATGCTTCTCACTTTCCCCCTTTATCCCTTTTTATTTTGCATCCCCTTTAAATGGTAAAATAAAATATTGTATAAGACAAGTCCTCCAAGAATCTAATTCCCTTTTAACGTCATTTATGCTCATGGCTGTCATTCCTTCCACTAGCAATGAATTCCACACAACTTCATTACTCATTGAGAAAAGAAGTACTTGCCTTTTGCCTGTCCTGAATCCATTGCTCAAGACAAGACAAAAAGTTGCTGTAC
Organism: Gekko japonicus; assembly: GCF_001447785.1. Lineage (NCBI taxonomy): Eukaryota > Metazoa > Chordata > Lepidosauria > Squamata > Gekkonidae > Gekko > Gekko japonicus. The sequence goes on from NW_015177066.1 coordinate 127,268, forward strand.
AAGTTCAAATTCTTATGCAAAATGTTGATAATTTAATACATGTTCTTTTCTATTTCAGTGATAGAAATAGAAAAGAACATGTATTAAATTATCAACATTTTGCATAAGAATTTGAACTTGTACAGCAACTTTTTGTCTTGTCTTGTTCTATAGAGTTGCTGGGTCTCTGTCGTTTTCTTTCCTGAATCCATTGCTCACCAACTTAATTGGGTGCCCCCGAGTTCTGGTGTCATGGGAGAGAGGGGGGAAAGGTCTCTGTATCCACTTTCCCCACCCTGTGCATAATTTTATAAACCTCTATGATGCCCCCTCGTAGTTGCTTCCCTCCCCCCTCTAAACATACCATCAGTCCTTTATTTGAAAGAAAGAAATTGGTGGTATGACTAGGCTGCAAGATAATTGACTGAAAATGTGCAAAGGGGTCTTTTCCACATCAGTTTGGGAATTTACACGTTGGTCTACCCTCTAGCTTTGAGTCATCGTGGCACTCAAAAGTTTAATATTCTGGATTTTTGATCTATGTAGATCACACAAAAGACACAGGAAGCTGCTTTATACTGAATCAAACCCTTGGTCCATCAGGGTCAGTATTGTCTACTCAGACTGGCAGCGGCTCTCCAGGGTTTCAGGCTGAGGTCTTTCACATCACCTTTTAACTGGAGATGCTGTTGAAGAAAGGCACACAAAGTAAATTTCCAAAGCTATTGAATTCTTTATTGTACAATGGCAGGAAATAGTAAATCTGGGGAGGGGGTACCTCTCCCAAGAACATTTATGACTTGTTAGTATCTTTTCTCTGCAACTGGTCATGGCTTGATCCAGACCAGTCAGTTCTAGTTTTGAAGGCACGTAATTTGGAAAACGCAACAGTGGCCACAGGATTGGAAAAGGTCAGTATACATTCCAATCCCAAAG
>NW_015177066.1:128482-129687 GCF_001447785.1 Gekko japonicus
TAATAAATATGCAGAGTACATCATGCGAAATGCTGGCCTGGATGAATCACAAGAGGGAATTAAGATTGCTGGGGAAAAGATCAACAACCTCAGATATGCAGACGATACCACTCTGATGGCAGAAAGTGAAGAGGACCTAAAGAGCCTCTTGCTCAGGGTAAAAGAGGAAAGCGCAAAAGTGGGCTTGAAGCTCAACATCAAAAAAACTAAGATCATGGCATCCGGCCCCATCACTCCTTGGCAAATAGAAGGGGAAGTCGTGGAAGTAGTGACAGACTTCACGTTCTTGAGATCCCAGATCACAGCAGACTGTGACAGCAGCCATGAAATTAAAAGACGCCTGCTCCTTGGGAGGAAAGCGATGGCGAACCTCAACAGCATGATAAAAAGTAGAGACATCACCCTGCCAACAAAAGTCTGCATGGTCCAAGCAATGGTATTCCCAGTAGTCATGTATGGCTGCGAGAGTTGGACTATAAGGAAGGCCGAGCGCCGAAGAATAGATTCTTTTGAACTATGGTGCTGGAGAAGACTCTTGAGAGTTCCTTGGACTGCAAGGAGATCAAATCAGTCAATCCTCAAAGAAATCAACCCTGACTGTTCCCTGGAAGGCCAGATAATGAAACTGAAGCTCAAATACTTTGGCCACCAAATGAGAAGGGAGCACTCACTGGAGAAGACCCTGATGCTGGGAAAGATTGAAGGTCAAAGAAGACGGGGACGGCAAAGGATGAGATGGTTAGACAGTGTCATAGCTGCAACGAACATGAAATTGAGCACACTTCAGAGGACGGCGGAAGACCGGAAGGCCTGGCAGGAGCTGATCCATGGGGTCGCGAAGAGTCGGACTCGACTGTGTGACTGAACAACAACAACAATTTTTGCAGTCACAGCACAATCCACCTAGCCTATGTAACTCCACCACCCACAGTACGCCTTACATAGTTTCTACTGCGTCTTGGTCTTGACTCTGGTTTGTTTTTACTTCCATAATGACAAGGACTGAACCTTCTGCATGCCAAGCAGAGACTCTACCACAGCCCCTCTCCAACATGAGCTTTACTGTCAGTGAGAGATTTGCCCTGTCGTCGTCAATGGAACAGAACAGAAGTCCAGCCGCATCTGAATGACTAACAAAATTTATTCTGGCATAAGCTGTTTTTGAAGTAGAACCCATCACACCAGATTCATGAAGCACAGAAAGC
>NW_015177066.1:129699-145536 GCF_001447785.1 Gekko japonicus
GCTTTCAGGTCTCTGGTGGTTTCTTTTTCTTTTTAACAACCGCATGGGAATCAGATGGATCATTTCCCATCACTGTGTCTGCAAGCTAGAGAGAACATCCCTTGCTGAATTTCTGCTTGTCAGGCTTGTGGATAAAGGCACAAGAGCCCTATAAGGAAACAATTGGCAGCTCCAGTTGGGCTGGTAAATACAGGTTTCTGGAAGAAGGAGTTTATGGCTACAGTCCTAAGAACCCTAACCCTGTTCACAAGTTACAGTGAGGCAGGCAATGGTAAACCACCTCTGAAACCTCTCTTGCCTTTAAAACAAGTTTAGCTTGCCACCTAGTGGTGCATAATGCTAAAAGAGCTAGAGCTTCTGTTTGCCAGACAATCTTAGGATCTCCTGGCTATGCTACACACAATGCCATACAACAACAACAACAACAATAATAGTGAACACACATTCCATCTGTATACAGCAAACATGTGATTTTTCTTCATACGAGAGGAGTCATGCTCATGTTACGGTCAACACAAGCACAGCTGAATGTGTGATCGAAACCCCACATGCACCCAGGGGCTAGTCCCTGGTTTCATTCGTAAAGTGAACACTTGTTAGCTCTTTCTTAGGGACAGAAGTATGCACATACAGATAAGACGTCCATGCATTTACTTAAGCTTTGTGACATCCAGAATGGCGCAGTAGCTAAAATGTCAGACAAGGATCCGGGAAACTCAGATTAGAATCCCCACTCTGCCATGAAAGCCTGCCGGGTGACCTTGGGCCGGTCACACACTCTCCGCCTAACCTACCTCACAGGGTTGTTGTGAAGATAAAATGGAGGAGAGGAGAAGGATGTAAGCTGCTATGGGTCCCCATGGGGGAGAAAGGCAGGATAGAAATAAAGTAATAAGTAAAAGCAAACAAACATGTGAATGGGGCTACTGTCCTAGGAGTAAGTGCCAGTGAATAACGTGAGGCAGTTCCACACAGACCTGCTTAGGACTGTTCCTTATGTCAACCACTTTTAAGTGTTCTGATGTTGGTAGATGTGTAGTCAAGTGCAATAGCAGAAAGCTGTTGGTGGGTCTCTCTAGGAGGGACCATATTCAGCCTGTGTTGAAAGTGCTGCACTGGCTGCCGATAGCGTACCGGATCCGCTTCAAAGTGCTGGTTATTACCTATAAAGCCCTATATGGCCAGGGGCCAGCCTACCTGAGGGACTGCCTTGCCCCACATGTTCCCCCAAGAGCACTACGGTCAGGGGCCCAAAATTTATTGGTCATCCTGGGCCCTAAGGATGCCAAACTAACTGTGACCAGGGCCAGGGCTTTTTCGGTGGCGGCTCCTACCTGGTGGAACAAGCTCCCGGGGGAGATCCGGGCCCTGCGGGACCTTGTGCAGTTCCACAGGGCCTGCAAGACGGAGCTCTTCCGCCAGGCTTTTGAGTCGGAGCCGCCCCCCCCCTATACCACCAACGTCAAGACATCTTAATGGATGCATCGACAAGGCCTGAGGAAGAACTTAGAAAATACAGAAGATCTGACAAGCCGTCGCCACTGAATATGTACGCTACGGGAGTACCATCTGGAACTGTGGTGATACCATCTTGGATCTAGGATACTAGTAATTGGATAGAGTATTGTGCTTTTAGTATTGATGTGTTTATTATGTTTTTATATGTTGTTATTTATGGCAAAGCTTACGACCTGCCTCTGTTAGCTGCCCTGAGCCACCACCCTCTATAGGGGGTGGTGCCTGAGCCCGCTGGGGAGGACGGGATACAAATGTAATAAATAAATAAAAGGAACCAGAGGCACGGCATAATATCAGACATTTGTTTGAGCGATGAAGATGGGTAGCCGTGTTAGTCTGTCTGTAGCAGTAGAAAAGAGTCTGGTAGCACCCTAAAGACTAACAACATTTTTGGCAGGGCATGAGCTTTTGTGAGTCACCGCTCGCTTCTTCAGATACAGCTGGAACGGGAGTCCATCTGTCCTATATATTGAAAAGTGATTTCAGATGGCAAATGACATTAGCAGGCCAATGACAACAGCAGGCGTGATTGGATTAGGTGTGATATACAGAGAGGTAGTAGGCGTGGATAAATCAGCATCGGCAACAAGACAGGAAACCTAAGTCTTGGATCGCGACTGACCAATGCTGATTTCTCCTCGCCTACCACCCCTCTGCGTATCACACCAAATCCAATCACACTTTCTACTGGCATTTGCCTGCTAACGTCATTCGGCATCTGAAATCACTCCACTTTCCAGTATAGAGGACAGATGAACATAAGAACAGAAGAGAAGCCAATGCTGGATCAGGCCAGTGGCCCATCCAGTCCAACACTCTGTCACACAGTGGCCAAAAAGACCAGGTGCCATCAGTAGGTCCAACAGTGGAGCCAGGACACTAGAAGCCCTCCCACTGTTCCCCCCCCCCCAGCACCAAGAATATAAAGCCTCACTTGCCCCAGACCAAGACTTCCTATCTATACCTTGTGGCTGATATCCACCGATGGATCTCATGGATTCACATTCTAGCTGTATTTGAAGACGTGAGCAGTGACTCACAAAAGTCCATAGCCTGCCACAAAGATGGTTAGTCTTGAAGGTGTTCCTGGACTCTTTTCATTTGTTTGAACAATTAGTAACAAATATGGCCATCCCAAACAAATTCCAAAGGGACTGGTATGGCGGTAGAATTGACAGTCTTGTGACTATTTCTGGCATAAGCCTGTGAAGTTACTTGGGAGAAGGATCCTTCCAATAATCATCCATCACTTTCAGTCTTAAGAAGGCGGTGGAAGATAGTTTTATTTAGGATGGCACGCAGTGCCAGATTTACGCATAAGCTAAATAAGCTATAGCTTAGGGCCTCGCAATCTGTTGGGGCCTCAAATAAAAAAAGATATAAAAATGATTTCAAATATTAAAAAGGCGTATATATTTTAAATTTTTCTGAGACAAGCTGATGTAATTTAAAACAGTAGGGGGCCTCTGGGTTTTGTATAGCTTAGGGCCTCAACAAGTCTAAATCCGGCCCTGATGGCACTCGATTCAAGCAGGCCTAAATTGTGATTTTAAAGTTTTGGTGGTTTTTTAATGTCATCTATTTGATGTATTTCATCCATATCCTAATCCTCCTTGAGCTCCATAAGGAAGAAAAGCGGCTAAGGAATATTTTAAACAAACAGACAGACATTGGTGGGATTTCATCTGGTTGCCAGATAAAACCATGCAAAGGTTTGTCATGCAAAAATAACCCCCGGATGCAAAAAAACCCATGCAAAATTAACCTCCAAACAAAAATGCTTGCAAACACGCCACATCTGCTGAAGTCACCCACAGAAGCCGACACCACAATCTCCATCAGTTGTGCTACAACTCCTTGTCATGTCAGAACACTTAAGACAGCGCTGAACACCTCCCTGCCTGGTTCCGGATATTTGCAGCACCCCTCTTTGGCCATAAACACCGATGCTTCTTTTTAAACGTCTGTTTTATTTTCATTCCACCAGTCGCACTAGCGGCAAGCGGACAGCTGAGGGCACCACGAACCTCAAGATCTCTGACTAGGAAAAAAACGTGAGGTTATGTCAAATCATAAAGCCAGGAAACAGCCGTCAGAAAGAGAAGGAAGCAATCTTTCATAGCACCTGCTGCACTAGGTTCTTTCTAAATTGATGACGCAAAGGATTTGACCTAGGACTGCCAGTATTTAAACTGGTCCCTCTAGCTGCTGCCCTAATGCGGATGGCCCAGGCTATTCCTATCTTGTTAAATCTCGGAAGGCGGAAGCTAAACAGGGTTGGCCTCGGTATGGGTCACCAACAAGGAAATCCAGGGGTGTTACGAAGAGGCAGCCAATGGCATACCGTTCAGCTCTTGCCCCGAAAACCCTACGGGATTGCCCTGTGTTAGCTGTGACCTCATAGCCCTTTCCACCAGCCTCCATCTGTCCCTTTGATACCAGTTCAGTCTTGCATAGACCAAGGTGGATATGGCTACCCCCTCCTGTGAATTTCGCAAGGTCCTCGTTTCACACCTGGAACAGAAGAAAGCCTGACCTGCAAAAGAATGAGGTCACACAGTGGGCTGTACTATCAGAGTGCAAGTGGGTTAGAGTCACTTCTTAAAGGCCCCTCCTTGTCAAAGCTCCCTAAGAACATAAGAACATAAGAGACGCCAATGTTGGATCAGGCCAAAGGCCCATCCAGTCCAACACTCTCTATCACACAGTGGCCAGAAATACCAGGTGCCATCAGGAGGTCCACCAGTGGGGCCAGGACAGTAGAAGCCCTCCCACTGTTGATCCCCCCAAGCACCAAGAAGACAGAGCATCACTTGCCCCAGAGTCCCGATCTATACCTTGTGGCTAATAGCCACTGATGGACCTCTGCTCCATATGCTTATCTAATTCTCTTTTGAAGCCGTCCATGCTTGTAGCCACCGCCACCTCCTGTGGCAGTGAATTCCAAGTGTTAACCACTCTTTGGGTGAAGAAGTACTTCCTTTTATCCTTTCTAACCCGACTGCTCAGCAATTTCACGGAGTGCCCTCTACCTAAAGAACTGCACATGCACACATAATGGAAACAGGTTCTAAACCCAGCCCAGAGTTCTACAACCAGAGGCCTGCAGACACGGCTGGAATTCTGACACAGGGTGGTGCTGGCCAGTAGCTACAGAGAGCTATTGGGAGCTCCACCCCTTCCTTTAAGGACCAGCCCCCTTCCTTAAAGCCCCCCCCCCCGCTTCTTCCCAAAAGCATTTAAAAGAATCCTTTAAATGCTTTTGAAAAGAAGCGAGGGAGGGTGGCACACACACCCCTCTCTCCCTCCTGCAAGATTTAACCAGCCCTCCAGCTGATTGACAGGCCAAGTCCACCATCAGCTGAAGGGCCCTTTAAATCTTGCACGCGGGGAGGGAGCGGGGCGTCTGCCACCCCCTTCATTATGACAAATTATTATTATGGCCCCACCAGAAAAAATTTTTGCCCCAAAAGCCACAAAATCCTGGCTACAGTTTGGTGCAGTGGTTAAGTGCGCGGACTCTCATCTGGGAGAACCGGGTTTGATTCCTCCACTTGCACCTGGCTGGATGACCTTGGGCAAGCCGTAGCTCTGATAAGAGCTGTCCTTGAAAAAGAGCAGTTTCTGTCCGAGCTCTCTCAGCCCCACCTACCTCACAGGGTGTCAGTTGTGGGGAGAGGAAGGAAAAGGAGTCTGTAAGCCGCTCTGAGACTCCTTTGGGTAGTGAAGGGCGGGGTATAAATCCAATCTCTTCTTCTTCTTCTGAAGTGGTGGCTGCTGCAGAAGGCACAAAATGGCTGCCGCAGGAGGCACAGCCAACCACAGGAATGGGCGCCACAGGAGAAACTAGGGTTGCCAACTTCCAGGCGGCACCTGGAGATTTCTTGCTATTACAATTGATCTCCAGGTACAAAATGGTATTAAAACTCAATACAATTTCAGCTGGATTACAAAGACTCTACACTATCTTGGTATTGACTTAGCACAAGACAACATAAATTTACTTCAACATAATCATCGTAATGCACATACCAAGGTCCAAAGAGATATACAAAAGTGGAATAAACTGAACCTCACTTGGTTGGACAGATTCCACCTTATAAAAGCCTTTATTCTCCCTAAATTCCTTTTCTTATTTAGGACAATACCAATTCACATCCCACAACCTGAATTACATAAATGGCAAGGCACATTGAGAAAATTTCTTTGGAATGGGAAGAAACCACGTATTGGTCACCAGGTTCTGAAGAGGCCCAAAATATATGGAGGCTATGGTCTTCCAGATCTCACAACATATTACAAGGCAACTTTATTAGCAAATATTATAAGGATGCAAAGAAATTCTTCGCCACCAAAATGGGTTAATCTAGTCTATGAGCAAACTAAATCACGTAATATTGAATCACTTTTGTGGGGCAATTCATCGAACAAAATTGCAGATATAAAGAAAGATAACCTCATTTATCCTTCTTTGAATTATTGGGCAAAAATGAAACACAAACTGCTTCCAAGAATTTCGAGATACTCCACTTATACATCACAGATTTGGTTCTTGAAAAGTACTCACCAAGAATTACAGAAAAGATGGAGAGAGGTAGGTCTATCCAGATACTGTGATGTAGTTAGAAGAGAGGGCCTTCGCTCTAAGTTAGATATAGAAAAGACATTGGACCAAAAGATACCATGGTTCTTATATTTACAACTACAACATGTGACGAGTCAAGAAAAGATAAAAGATGTTATTTCAAAACCCCTAACAGAATTTGAAGTCATTCTTAAAAAGTACAGTCTCCAAAACAAAGGTATGATCTCAGCTTTATATAAACTACTGCTCAAAGACAATGATCCTAAAACACTAAAATACCAGAAAGCTTGGCAGAAAGACTGCTCAAAGAAATTAGATGAAACAAACTGGACAGAGATCTGGAGGTCTTCTCAAAACAAACCTCACTCGTATGCAGTTGAAATCCAAAAACTTAAAATCATAACAAGATGGTACTTAACACCTCAAACTATCTCACATATGTCATCTTCATACTCACCAAAATGTTGGAAAGGCTGTGGTGAACTGGGATCATTTTCACACTGCTGGTGGCAATGTACAAAAATAAAATCCTTTTGGATAGAAGTAATAAATAAGATAAAACAGATCTTAGATATTGACCTAACACTTGACCCTGAAAGCCTATTATTAGAGCTGTGGCCGAATCAGATCAAGCAACATCACAATAAAAATACGCTAGAAACAATGCTGTACGCTGCAAGAGTCTCTATAGCTTCAATGTGGAAAGACAAGAATACCCCTGACATCCGTATCTGGTTCAGAAAGCTATGGGACCAATATGTCCTCGAAAGTATAACTGATAAAATGGGTACTTACATGAAAAATAACTCAATTAAAACGTTCAGTGCAAAGTGGTTTCCAATTCTGTCTTATCTATCGGAGGAAGAATACATACCTCCATCTTGGAAAGATTACTTGAAATGGTTCTGAAAACCTATATCACAAAACATTGCTCAGTCGCAACTGGTTTTCATGTAACAAGGTCGTTTAAAACTTTTCAAGTAGAACAGTAACAAAGAATCTCTACATAATCACTTGTAACAGTTGCTCTTGATTGTATAGTATTCTAAAGCTATATACTTGTATTAATGTCTTTAAATGTACAATGTTTCAATTATTCTCTACCATGCTTATTGCAAATTTACTTAAAAAAGCAGGTACTTGCGAAGTATCTATTCTGAAATGTTCTGAAATGTATTTTACAGGAATTGTTGTTTATGTTAATATTCTGAATATACAATAAAAAACTTAAATTAAAAAAAAAAATTGATCTCCAGATGTCTACGATCAGATCCCCTGGAGGGAAATGTCTGCTTTGGGGGACCATGGACTCTATGACAATATACCCTGCTGAGGTCCCTCCCCTCCCAAAACCCTGCCCTCCTCAGGCTCCAACCCCAAAAGCCACCACTCAGGCTCCACCCTCCAAATCTGAAGAAGTGTCCTTTGCTTTGCACACGAAAGCTTAAAGTTTGAATAAAACTTTGTTGGTCTTAAAGATGCCCCTGGACTCAAGCTTTGTTCAGCCGCTTCAACTGAAGAAGCGTGCTTTGCACACGAAAGCTTACACTTTGAATAAACTGTCCTATTGTAGTTTCTCTAGAAAATGCTGCTGGCAACTTTTCGTCACTCTTAAGATGGAAACAAAAGTCCCTGCTGCTGAGCCAGTGATCCAACTGTTGGCCTTGGCACTTCCGTGCAATGTTCGGTACGTTGACATTTCCTAGAAATATACTTCCAGGTATTGGGGTTTTGTATGTTTGTAATGATGCCTCGATCGAGTTATGCAATAGGAGCTGTGGATACGAAGTCTTATCACTGTAGTAATAAACATCAGAAGAAAGAAAGAAAGAAAGAAAGAAAGAAAGAAAGAAAGAAAGAAAGAAAGAAAGAAAGAAAGAAAGAAAGAAAGAAAGAAAGAGAAAAGTACTGAGACTTACTAGTGATTTCAGCTCTCATACTTTATTTCAGCTCAGAACAAGACAACTTTGGCCGGCTTGCAGAGCCCTGAGAAACTGCCACCCCAAACACACCCCTACTTCCCTATAGGTTATTTACAGTGGCTGAGAGTCCCATGGGCACTCCTGGGAACCTAGCCCCCTGATTCCAGTGGGCTAGGATCCGCATAGTCCATTATCTCTTGGAGCAAAGCTTGAAGTTTGTCTCTGGACTTGTCTGGACTGGAGGAAGGAAGGAAGGAAGGAAGGAAGGAAGGAAGGAAGGAAGGAGAAATGTAGAGTCCAGTGGCACCTTTAAGACCAACAAAGGTTTATTCAAGGTATGAGCTTTCGTGTCCACGCGCACTTTTTCAAGAGAGAGAAGCAGACGTTCCCCTCTCCTTCGGTCGGAAGCGGTCCGGCCCCCTCCGCCACCCACAAGCGCAAGCTGGAACACCGGAAGTCTGACTGGAGCCCTAGCGAGACCGTAGCCCTTTGGAGCCGAGTCCGGCGGGGGCTGCGGCTCGCGGACGTGCGGCTGCGTCGCTCGGGCGCCTCATGGTGACGTCAGCGCGGCATAGTGATGCAGGGCTAGCGCTACCAGTGCCCGGAGGCCTCCGCGCCGCTCCGCTGATGGCGGCCTTCGCTAGCAGTAGCAGCAGCAGCGGGGGCGGGGCCCGGCCGGTGCTGGACGAGTTCACCGCCCCGGCGGAGAAGAGCGGCCTCCTGAAGCGGAGCTGCGGCGGCATCGAGCGCCTCTTCCGGGTGCGCCTGGCCGTGCTGGGGGAGCTGGGCGGAGGGGCCTGGGCGCCCCTGGGGGTCCGGCAGCCCCGGCAGGGCGAGCGCCGCATCTGGCTCAGCCTCCTCGGCGACCGGGAGAGCGTCCGCAGCGCCAAGGTAGGAGGGAGGGCCCGAGGCGCGAGAGTTCGGCTGCTGCCTCCGTCACTTTGCTCTGGCGCCGTCCTCGGACAGCACCTCTGGAGCTTGGGCAGCACCTCCCGCCTGGGAGGAAGCAAGTGACCTCGGGCGCCGCCTCTGCCAGGCTTATCTGTGGCAGATAAAGGTAAAAGGTAAAGGTCTCCCTTGCTGGAAAGCCAGTCGAGTCCGACTCTAGGGTCGCGGTGCTCATCATCTCCGTTTCCAAGCCGAAGAGCCAGCGCTGTCCGAAGACTGCGAGAGTGGTGAGCGAGCAATGTGGCTGCTGCCTCCGTCACTTTGCTCTGGAGCCGTCCTTGGACAGCACCTCCCGCCTGGGAAGAAGCAAGTGACCTCGGGCGCCGCCTCTGCCAGACTTATCTGTGGCAGATAAAGGTAAAGGTCTCCCTTGCTCGAAAGCCAGTCGAATCCGACTCTAGGGTCGCGGTGCTCATCATCTCCGTTTCCAAGCCGAAGAGCCAGCGCTGTCCGAAGACGTTTCCGTGGTCATGTGGCCGGCATGACTAAACACCGAGGCGCACGGAACGCTGTTACCGCGTGTAGATAAACACACGGGTGAATGATAGGTAGGGGGGAGGTAGGAAGGTTACATGCTAGACGCACAGGCTGATTGGCTAAGAGCTGTAGGGGGACTTGCTTGAATTACCTATATCTGTAGTTTGCGCCTTAAACTTTAGCTCTGACACAGAAGTGTTCCCGAGCCAATGTTCCCTCTAACTGTGGAGTCTTGTGAGGAAAAATTCTACTTTGTGAGCTACCGGCATTGAAGTTGTGAGCGAGCGATTGGGCGACTGCATCAATTAGTTTGCTCTGGAGCCATCCTTTCTGAGCCGAGACAAAAATGTGTGAGCCGGAGGCTAAAAAACTGTGAGCTGGCTCACACTAACTCAGCTTAGAGGGAACCCTGGTCCCAAGCCAATGTTCCCTCTAAGCTGTGGAGTCTTGTGAGGAAAAATTCTGCTTTGTGAGCTACCGGCATTAAAGTCCTGAGCAAGCAACGTTGCCACTGCATAAATTAGTTTGCTCTGGAGCCACCCTTCTTGAGCTGAGACAGAAATGGGTGAGCCAGAGGCTAAAAAACTCTGAGCTAGCTCACACTAACTCAGCTTAGAGGGAACCCTGGTCCCGAGCCAATGTTCCCTCTAAGCTGTGGAGTCTTGTGAGGAAAAATCCTGCTTTGTGAGGCACCGGCATTAAAGTTCTGAGCAAGCAACAGTGGCTGCAGCATAAATTAGTTTGCTCTGGAGCCGTCCTTCTTGAGCTAAGACAGAAATGGGTGAGCTGGAGGCTAAAAAAACTCTGAACTAGCTCACACTAACTCAGCTTAGAGGGAACACTGGTCCCGACTGGGACTTAACAAGGCATAGCACACTACTTAACAATAAACATATCACGCTACCACAGAGAGTATTGTTGAGAGCAAGTTTCGTCAGGAGTCTGACAGTGGCACCCACAAGACAAATGAAGTTCAAATCTGGGGACAGGCGAGAATGGGGAGACTTAATATGTACACTAACTCCGATTCATTGAAACAGATTTCCTCAAATATTACATATGGGGGGGTTTACTTGCCAGGAAGAGCTAATTAGAGGCAAGGTGCCTAAATAACTGAGCAATGAATACAGCTAAGATTGGAATAACGCATTAGGTAAGACACGTAAATAGCAGTAGGCGTGTGTGAAATAATCACACTTCTGTTAGGTTCAGGCGGGTTAGCCGTGTTGCAATAGAACAAAGTCTGAGTCCAGTGGCATCTTTAAGACAAAGTTTAATTCTGGGTATAAGTTGTGTAAACTTTGTTGGCCTTAAAAGTGCCACTGGACTCAAAATTCTGTTACATGTTTGCACAGTGTAGAATGTGTACAAATCACACGTGTCTGTTGCTCTCGATTTGTATGCATTCTTGCATGGAAAGGCTGTCCATGTGCCACCGTGGCTGCAGTTTGTATATGTAGGTATTATGTATGAAACTCTGTATATTCAAACACGCATGCATGATGTTTTACTTTGTTTATCCAAATCTACATGCGGACATAAAACTGTTCTTTTAGTTTTGATGTATTCGTACAAACACACACATGTGTGATGGGTGCTGTAATTTCGTAACTCTGCGTCTCTAATGTGTCTGCTAATGAAAGATAAGCCTCACACATCTGTTGAAATGCGCTGTAATCCACAGAGCGTGGCCACGACTAGTTTTAAAGTGTCTTGAGACTCCTTTTTGTTGCTGCTATTAAGTATGCAGTGGGGGTGTGTCTTGTCCTTTGTGGTTGCCGTTACAGCATGCATGGCTTCCCCCCCCCCCTGTTTTATCCTCACAACAACCCTCCAAGGTAGCTGCTTGCTGGTGTGCTTCAGGGCTGCATGGGGATCTGAACATGGGTCATTGCAGACCTAGTTGCTCCCTCTAACCACTGCTTCATGCTGTGCGTGTATGCCTTTTATGGTTATTAAGCCTCTCGCATTTTTACCCTGCCCTTCTCCCAAGGCATTCAGGGTGGTGCGCTTGATCCCTTGCCTTTTATTCTCACAATGGCACCACGAAGAGAGATTTGAAAGCCACTCGTGTGAATGAAGGAAAGCAAAACAAAGCTGATCTGCTTTGCAACTGAAGACAGGTCATAGCAACTCTATAAGCCAGTAAGGCAGAAAGAGAAACTTATTTCAGGAGCATTTATTGTTTATTAACATCTGGACATTGCAGCGGAGCAGAGATAAGGACTTCCTTGGCAACCGCCCCGCCAAGACAACAAGCTATTCAAAACAACTGTGAATAGAGTTAAACAAATAATGGAATCTCATGTTGACAGGAGCTCGAAAGTAGATTGCCCTGTCTATAAACACTGCAGTGTTATGCATAATGTAAAAAATACCTGGGACGCAACAATCGCAATGCATACAGAACTGTATGTGTATTAAGTCTGATTTGTCTGTTCTGCACAGTAACCCTTATTATCATATAACCTTATGAACCATTAAGCACTGTGTGTAGTTCGGCTGCTGTTAGGACGACCTGCCTTCAACATTTTCTGTTGTATAACTCCAAGTTCCGCTTACCTTAGTTTTTATATATTTCAGTCTCTCCTTCCTGTCAGTGTTTTCCCTTACTCTTTCATTTTGATCTGGTTTCTCTCTCTCTTTGTCTGTCTTGAAAAAAACAAACAAAAGTAACTAAAAAGGAAACCATGGTGGTTTACCCTGGGGCCGCCCTGCCTTGGGCTGGGGGAAAAGTGGAAGGCTCTTGGCCTAAAGGAAGAAAGAATGGGGGTAGCAAAAGGACAAGCACCTTAAGGAAAGTGAAAAGCACAGAGATGATTGCTGTCGAAGTGAGTTTTGTGGACAGGGGAGCCAAGTGACAGTCCCTGCCAGGTTTGTGGAACTGGGGTCTTGGGGGTTTTCTCTCTCTCTCTTTCTCCCTCCCTCCCTCCCGTGCGCCACTGATCAAAACAGTGCATCATAGGCTGATCTCTGTTCTTAGAGGATTCATAGACCCAAGTTGTTAACAAGTTGTTAATGCCCAGTTTTGAGGTCTTTCTTGCTTGCCACCCTTTCCTTCCTCATTTTCCGCCATGGTCTTTAACAGCACTGTCTCAGCTGATCTGTACGTTCATGGGCCTCCTGTATCTGACTAGCTGTGGTGGAATTACTCCAGGCCTGCTTGGTGGAGGGTTTAGAGCAGAGATTCCCCAACCAGGTGCCCGTGGGCACCATGGTGCCAGTGTTCCCTCTAAGCTGAGTCAGTGTGAGCTAGCTCACAGTTTTTTAACCTCCAGCTCATGCATTTTTGTCTTAGCTCAGGAAGGAGGGGTCCAGAGCAAACTGATTTATGCAGCCGCCAAATCGCTGGCTCACAACTTTTAATGCCAGTCGCTCACAAAGTAGAATTTTTGCCCACAGGACTCCACAGCTTAGAGGGAGCATCGCCTGGCGCCCACTGGAACCTTCCTTGGTACCCGCCAAGTGTTTGGAAAAGTGGGGGAGGGGCAGATGTGGTCTTTTGCCCAGCCAACCTTCTGATGAACCACTGGCAATTTGATCGGCTGAGCAGGGTTGTTTTTTTTTTTAATGTTGCTTTGGCAGCAGCTGCCACCACAGCACAAAGATCTTCTCCGTATGACTGAAGGTAAGCTGCAACATCCATTTTGTGGCCGGCTTCCCCTCTTGTGGCAGCCATTTTATAGCCGCACGCTACCACGCCGTGGCAAAATTCCAGAGGCGCCCCCTGCCTCGAAATGGTTGGGGGACCCCTGGTTTAGGAAAAGCCTTTCAGAGTCAGGATTGGCCTCTGCCAGCAGGTCAGTTTTCTGGGCATGTGACATAGCAATACTGATAAGACCACGGCAGTCACTCTTCTGAGAATTCAAGGTGTTTCCCACTGCTGAGTATTTGTTTGTACTCTTGCATTGCACAAACATTTACGCGTATCGTGTAAAGGGAGGAGGAGGAAGAGATTCCTGAAAAATGTAGTGCGAGAGAAATCTGAGTCAGTGTCTGTCCTGCCCAGGTGGGTTATGGAGAACTAAACAAGGCAAGACAATAGGCGAAGCATGACTAGTTGTCCAGCACACTTTTTAATTGCTAAAATAGGAGCCACGGGAAACCCCAGTTGGGAAGGGCTGCAGAGGGGGAAATTCTTTCTCACAGTGCCACTTGGCCCAACTTCAGATGCCACGCTGCAGCTTCTGTTCGCCCCTTGGGGAAGAAGCATACAGGTTACCTACGTTCAGAAAGGGCAATTAGTAGCCAGTGGGAGGCAGGTGGAAGTCTAGAAGACCATTCTGACGTTCCAGTCACAGACGCCCCTGACATCTTCTTCAGTTTGACCCTTAGATTGTCATTTGTACAACATCTGGCATGTGAGCGTTGACAGCAGAAAAGCACAGGGCCTTAATGCTGCCTTCCCTAACTAGTAGGCCTCCTTGTCTCAATTTGTTGTTGTTGTTGCTGTTCAGTCGCACAGTCGAGTCCGACTGTTTGTGACCCCATGGACCACATCACACCAGGCCCTCCCGTCCTCCGGAGTTTGCTTAATATCATATTCGTTTCATCGATAACGCTATCTAACCATCTCATCCTTTGCCGCCCCTTTCTTCTTTGGCCTTCAATCTTTCCCAGCATCAGGGTCTTCTCCAGTGAGTGCTCCCTTCTCATTTGGTGGCCAAAGTAGTTGAGCTTCAGCTTCATTATCTGGCCTTCCAGGGAACAGTCAGGGTTGATTTCCTTTAGGATTGACTGATTTGATCTCCTTGCAGTCCAAGACACTCTCAAGAGTCTTGTCTCAAATACTCATCTGTCATCTATATGGCTGCCTTAACATGGCTGAAGCTAGAAAGTTCCAAGGAGATTGGGGCAAGCCTGGTCAGTCTGACGTGAGAACCTCGTGCAGCGGCTTGGAGATCACGGGAACAATGTGGAAAGGGAAGGCAGGTTGCTTAAAACTGTGGGGGCGGGGAAGGGTTGGAGCTGCCAGGTGGGGTAATTTCAGGTAACAGCTCATTGTTCCTTCTGTTGGCAGTTATTCATCTATGGAACAAAAGCCTCTTGATTGAACCGGAAGCCGCTTTAGCTTTTCCTCAAGTGCAAGGATGCTTGTATGTT
The DNA here is from genome assembly GCF_001447785.1 of Gekko japonicus. Taxonomy (NCBI): domain Eukaryota; kingdom Metazoa; phylum Chordata; class Lepidosauria; order Squamata; family Gekkonidae; genus Gekko; species Gekko japonicus. The sequence goes on from NW_015177066.1 coordinate 144,253, forward strand.
TGGAGATGTGTCTGCTTATGTGGGAGAGGCAGAGATGTGTCAGTGCATTGTTTTTGCATTAAAAAGAGAGGGATATTGGGTGGGATCCACATGTCATCCACTCTGCATAGTACATACATGGCTAATGACTGCCCAGTTGTCAGTATGGGGGTACCAGTGCTCACAATACAGGTAAACTGGCTTCTTTTCAAGTCAGCTTGTTTATCTTTAAGGGTTCGTGTGTGTTGTAGGGAGAGGAAGGGAAGACGATTGTTAGGAGTCCAAAGCTGAACCTCATGGGCCCCCAGGGCTGTTGCACATGACTAACCAGACCTTCTGCTTATTTAAAAAAATATTTTATGACGTTTATTACAGTTCTGTCAAATAAAGAATTATTCTAAACATAACACCTTACTCTACTGTCATATAGTAGGGAAACAAGAAAACGAGCGTAACTGTCTAACCCTTTTCAGAACCTGCATTAGACAGCACAAACAAAAAGATATGTTGTCCTCCCTTACCCCCATAAATCATTGTTAGTCCCGCGTGAATGAGTAACTGTAAATCGCTCAGAGCCAGCAAGCTCTGCAGGATTGAGCGATTAATAAATTGAAAGATGATGATGATGATTATTATTATTAATTCCAGAGTCAAAGGCCAAAGCTCAGGCGTTCTCTCTGTTACTAGCAGTTGCGTGTTGCAGTTCAGGCCTCTAGTTCATCAGAATCCAAGCTAGTCAGTCTTCCTCAGGGCCTTAGCTGAATTATAGTTTTTGGGCCCTGCACATCAGGCAATGATGACATCCAATCAGGACATGTCTCCAGGAGAAACCTCTAGAAGATTACCTCATTGCCCCAGTTCTTGCCCCCCCCTCACATGGACCACAGGCTCTCACGAGAAGCTAACTATATATGTTTTATATCGACTGGTTATGTTTTAACTGATGTTTTCTGTTTTATTGCGAATGTATACTGCTTGTCAGCTCCTGGAAGCCGCCCTGAGACTGCCTAGCGGGGAGGGCGGGGTAAAAGTGAAATAAATAAATTAATTAAATTAAACTACTTTGGCCTTGAAGATAAGAGCTGTGTCTGACCAAAGGCCAATTAGTAACACCTGCAGAATAGACCAGGCCGGTTACCATTCACATTAACCCTTGAGAGGAGGTCAGGGGTGCTTTGCCTTGCAGCATGGTTATTTTATGTATGTGTAACATTGAGAGCTGCGGTGGCTCAAGTGGTTAAGACACTGAACTGCAGGCTGTGGAAGGTCAGTAGTTCAGCGGTTCAAGACCCAGGTGCCGCAAGA
>NW_015177066.1:145804-149711 GCF_001447785.1 Gekko japonicus
TCAGCCATACACTAAGGGAGTGCATTTTAGAATTAGAACTTTGGCACCCACTATTCAATTATATATAAGGAGAGATGTGTAACATTTCTCCGCTGTCTCTTCCAGGTCCTGCTTGAGGCAGCTTACAATTGAAAAGCCCAGTATTAAAAAGAAAATACTAAGTGAGATTTGAGTTCATCAGCAGTCAAAGGGAATTCATCTCCGGGGTAGTTTAATCTCTGGCGTAAAAGGAAACTCTTCAGAATTAAGGCAACACTCAGGCAGTCAGTAACACAACACTGGAAATCTTTCTGGTGAACCCACTCCTGGCTGTTCTCGCACCGGTTCCTGCATCCAGCCTCCGGAAGCATGTGACCATTTATTTTACTATTGCAAATTGCCCAACTCTGGTTTTATTACTCGGAAATCTGATGATTTATATTCAGGGGTAAAACCGGTATGTTGCAACCGGCTGTGCTTCAGCAATAAAAGGCAGCCTCTTTGGTGCTCTGACATTTGTGGGAATATCCGTATGACCGTTCCCGCTTGCTTGCAGTGCAAAGTGATGTGAAGCGGAATTCTCTTTTCTCATGTTTCTGGATCATGTTCTGTGCTTTGCTACTGGGCCCGAGCAGCTTATAATAGGACCCAAGCAAGGGTGTCCCGTTGAAGGAATAGCTTTTTTTTTTTTAATGGTTGCTCTTAGAGGCCCTCAGCACAGCTATTTATTTTATTTATATCCCACTCTTATAACAACATAAAACAGTTAAATTATTAAAATTGCAATAAAATAGGTCTAAAACAATACATAAAGTTCTGGCGCGATATAACGATGGCGGGCATCCAACAGTCAACTGGCAACATGGTCTGGGTCACATCGGCGGAGCACAGTATATAATATTGATGTTAACGTTGAAGTGATATTGTTAATATTGGAGACAAGGCCTCAGGTAGTTGGATGCGGCTCCCTAATCGAAGGCCTGGTAGAAGAGCTCCGTTTTACAGGCCCTGCGGAACTGCAATAGGTCCCACAGGGCCCTGTTGTCTTCTGGGAGCTCATCCCACCAATATGGAGCCGCCACTGAGAAGGCCCTGGTCCTTGTCGCTGCTAGCCTGGCTTCTCTTTAGAGTCTTGACAGTCCACCAGTGGACTTTATTTCCGTGAAATGTGAATAGGAATGGCTATACATCTGCCTGGGATGAATGCTTCTTTTTGCATAAGGCTTGCAGCTTGCAAAACATTCAAAATCTGCATTGCCTTAGTCCTGTCCCTTTCCCTTTGCACCTGGTTTTCCCTTTGCACCTGCTGGATGACCTTGGGCAAGCCATAGTTCTGATAAGAGCTGTCCTTGAAAAAGAGCAGTTTCTGTCAAGAGCTCTCTCAGCCCCACCCACCTCACAGGGTGTCTGTTGTGGGGAGGGGAAGGGAAAGGAGTTTGTAAGCCCCTCTGAGACTCCTTCGGGTAGTGAAGGGCGGGGTATAAATCCAATCTCTTCTTTTTCCTTTTGCACGTGCAGGCAGTTTGTCTGCAGGCTGAAGCAGTACGGCCCAGGCACAGCTTTGCCATCTCCGTGAAAACTCAGCCCTAGTTGTAACGAATAAACACCTTGCGATCAGTGTTCCCTCTAAGTTGAGTAAGTTTGAACCAGCTCACGGTTTTTTAGCCTCCGGCTCACAGATTTTTGTCTTCGCTCAGGAAGGACGGCTCCGCGGCAGACTAATTCATGCAGCAGCCAAATGGCTCGCTCACAACTTTTAATGCCAGTAGTTCACAAAGCGGAATCTTTGCTCACAAGTCTCCACAGCTTAGAGGGAGCACTGCTTGTGATATGAAAGGTTTTTGGTAGGATGTGTGTGCTGCTGCTGGAGATATTGCGTGTGAGGGCCGGGGTAAGTTCCTGAATGGAAATGCCCTTGATAAACAGCCTTGCTTGTTTCTCGGTAGACCGGCGGTCCCACAGACCGATAAAAGAGGAAAGGCTATTTTGAAAAGCGAAACAGGCAGCCATTGAGGTGTGTGATGGGTCAGCGGCTTGCAAACTTTCCTCTCCCGCAACAGATGTTAAATGAACTTGGAAAAGCCAAGAAAATCGTGGTGAATGGGTTCTGTGCTCCTCTTGTGTACAAGTGAGCTTGGTGATGAAGTGTTACAGGCCGTAGCTGCTGACATCCATGCTGCTCTGAGCTCACTTTTTACATTTGTGAAGGTGGGCTGCCCAAGCCCACCCCCCTCTTGACTGGTCCTCTTATTACAAGGTCTCTAGAGTCGACAGTGACCTCAAAACCGAGCAGGAAGGAGCCTGCCGCCGCATGGTTCCTTCTCCTCTCACCGATGCTTCGTCTCAGTGGGAATAGAGCAGTCTGGAATGACTTGCCACCAATGCTCCCTCTGAGCTGTGGAGTCCTGCGAGGAAAAATTCTCCTTTGTGAGCTCCTGGCATTAAAGTTGTGAGCGAGCAATTTGGCTGCTGCATAAATTAGTTTGCTCTGGAGCCATCCTTCCTGAGCTAAGACAAAAATGTGTGAGCCGGAGGCTAAAAAACTGTGAGCTAGCTCACACGAACTCAGCTTAGAGGGAACACTGCTCACAGGATGTCTATCGTAGGGAGAGGAAAGGAAGGAGATTGTAAGCCGTTCTGAGACTCCTTCAGGTAGCGAAAGGCGGGGTATAAAACAACTCTTTGTCTTAAAGATTAAGCTTTTGTGAGCCGAGGCCCACTTTACCAGATCCATGAAATGTTACATTCTGCTGGCAGGGATATTTAGATAGTTTATTTATTAATTAAAACATTTATGGCCCACCTTTCTTCATGGTTCATGGCGGCTTACAATAATAGTTGAGAACATTTTCAGTTTAAAAGCAAAAATAAAATGGCAACCCCCCAAATCTCCCCCCACGCCACCCCTAAAAGATGCCTGCCAATTTAGACACTGGCCACCTCTGACAAAGCGAGTTCCGGCTCACAAAAGAAGTCTCCGTTTTACTGAAGAAAAGTAGTGTGTCTACTCTGGGCTTAGTAACTGCACAAATCACACATTTTACGTTCTTAAAAAGGTAAAGGTCTCCCTTGCTCGAAAGACAGTCGAATCCGACTCTAGGGTTGCGGTGCTCATCTCCGTTTCAAAGCCGAAGAGCCAGTGCTGTCCGAAGACGTTTCCGTGGTCATGTGGCCGGCATGACTAAACACCAAGGCGCATGGAACGCTGTTCCCTTCCCACCGAAGTGGTACCTATTTGTCTACTTGCAATTTCTTGCTTTCAAACTGCTAGGTTGGCAGGAGCTGGAACGAGAGACGGGAGCTCACTCCGTCATGCGGCACACTCGGGTCTCGAACTTTAAGTTCTTACTTCAACTTAAAAGACTTTGTGGAACGATTTTTTAAAAAACTGTATGTATTCCTGGAACCCCTGTTCCCTCTCCGCAGGTGAGCGGCTGCTCATGAACACAGGAAGGGTCGGCAGCAGTCTGGAGTCGCACAGGGTCTTGTGCTGTCCATTGCCCATTTTAAGATCACCAAAAATATAGAACCTCTAATGACGTACAAAGCGCTTGTAATCTCACAATGATACAAAAAAAAAACCCAGTCAAATTGAAAAATATTAGAAAGATGGGAGGAACTTCTCCGGAGTTTTGGCATTCGTTTCGTGAAGAACGTCTTCCAAACATCAAGATGTGCTCTACAAAACATAATATAATAGCACATCTTGATGTTTGGAAGGCGTTCTTCACGAAACGAATGCCAAAACTCCGGAGAAGGTCCTCCCATCTTTCTGATATTTTTCAATTTGACTGTTTATTTTTGTATCGTTATTGTGAGATTATAAGCGTTTTGCACATCATTACGGCTTCTATATTTTTGGTTTTCTACACTAGCTGTAAGCCCTCAGTTTTGTTAGTTCTTCATTTTTAAAATTTATTTACTATTT
>NW_015177066.1:150387-153200 GCF_001447785.1 Gekko japonicus
TAGCTCACAGTTTGCTAGCCTCCAGCTCCTACATTTTTGTCTCCGCTCAGGAAGGAGGGCCCCAGAGCAGACGAATTGATGCGGCAGCCAAATGGGCTCGCTCACAGCTTTAATGCCAGTAGCTCACCAAGTAGGATTTTTGCTCACAAGACTCCACAACTTAGAGGGAACATTGGACGGGACTCGCAAGAATGGGTTTAAGTTAAGGTTGGGAAGGCACCGGCTGGATATCAAGGAAAGACTTTTTTACAGTCAGAGTCGTGCAGCAGTGGAATCAGCTGCCTAGGGAGGTGGTGAGCTCCCCCTCGCTGGCTGTCTAAGCAGCAGCTGGACAAACCCTTTTCAGGGATGCTCTAGGCCACTGGTTCCCAGAGTGGGCAATGCTGCCCCCTGGGGGGCGCTGGAATGATCCAGGTGGGCGGTAGGAGCCTTGGGTGCAATTGAGGGGCGTTGAATAAAAATAAGGGGGTGCGGTGGAAGCATAAAGGAAGACAAGTCCAGGACCTATCTAAAGCAGCCTTTCCCTGCCTTCTCCCGGTCTTCCCTGGGATCAGGGAGGGAGGTGGAGAGGGGTCCCCACAGCCAATCATAGCCATGCATTTGCAAATTGGAAACCGACGTGCGCCCTTGTACGACTGCTGTTGCTGCTGAGCTGTTGTGTGGTGGTTGCCGCTGGCCTTCGGCTTCAGGCCAACAACATCTTTCTTTACTGACGAAAACATCTTTCTTTACTGTGCAAATTTGTCGCTGCATCTTTCTGACCACTACTTGAAGGTAGATTTCCAGTGGGGCGCTGAGTTAATTGTTTTTCCTGAAAAGGGGGCGGTAGGCCAAATAAGTTTGGGAACCTCTGCTCTAGGCTGATCGTACATTGGGGGGGTGGGGTGTCGGACTAGATGGCCTGTGTGGCCCCTTCCAACTCTGTGCGATTCTGTGATTCTATAACCTCCTAGTCCCACAGGCTAGGCTGTGCAGTGGCTGGCTGTGATGCTGCCCCTGCTGTCGGGAGTGGGGCCGGATGGCAGTGCTGGCCTTTGAATGCGTGGTATGAGAGCCAAGCTAGGGATTCCCAGTTGAAAACAGAGACCGCCCTGTTTACTTGCGGCAGGTCTAGACTCACACCAACGATAACCCTCAAGGACGTTGCTGAAGGTTGTCTTTCGCATGCTGCTGGGGGGGGTGTCTGCAAATGGGGCTTTACTGTATCGTGTGCGGTTTTAACTTGGCGTTGTGAAGCCACCTTGAGTCCCAGGGAATGCGGGGTGTGAAATGTTTTCATAACTTGATAAATATTGACTCTGCAGTAGCTTGTCCTTGTACTAACTTCGAAACAAGAGAAGGTTTGTTCTGTTGGCAAAGCGTACTTAGGAAAACGTAATTGTTCTCTAATGGATTCTTAGCGTTTCGAAGTGAACCGTACCCGTTGAAACCACTATCTGCGAAGAGAAATTCATAATCAGTGTTAATGGAAATGGAAAAAACAAGAGAAGGTTTGTTCTATTGGTAAAGCGTACTTAGGAAAACATAATTGTTCTCTAATGGATTCTTAGAGTTTCGAAGTGAATCTTACCCGTTGAAACCACTGTCTGCAAAGAGAATTCATAATCAGTGTTAATGGAAATGGAAACAGTTCTGTCTGTTTTTAAAATTCCCTCTTACGGCCTTAATGCTCATTAACACATTTGTTTATGCTGAAGGAACAGTGCAGAGAGAACTGAAATTGGGATGCCTCCTTGCAGTTCTACTCCCGAATTTGTGCACAGATGCAAGTTTACAAGCCTCTTTTCTCTTTCTCCAAACGTCTTGGTCTAAGGAAACAGGTGCTTGAACTGTGACAAGTAGTGAGAACATCTACTTCGACATATTGCCAGAGTTTTGTTCGTAGAGTTCTTCTTGGAGGAGGATGGAGGTGGTAGGAAAGGGCGGCATTGTGTGTTCCCCTTCTTAAAATCTGCAAACAGAAACCATCAGTGTCCCAAGTAACTTCAGCGTTCGTTGCTGTTTCTTGTGTGAATGCAATCAGCGTAGTAAGGCCCTTTAATAAGCGTATGAACATGTAGCTGTGGTTTCGTTTTTCTCCGTTTCAGCGGAAAAGGGAGGCATAAGCTTCTGATCCTTGGGGCTGGTGGAATAGTTTGTATTCCCGTGATCCAACGTCTCAGTTTAAGTGCCTGCTCTGAAGAAGAGAGAGAAATTGATGCCTCGAAGCGCCAGCATCAAGTTCTTACCAGCCCTGGCTTTTGGCACAATGATGGTGTTTCCCCCCCCCCCCTTAAATCTTTTAGTAAAAATTTCACACTCGATGTTTGTCACCTTTCTGTCAGATGCTTTGCTTTGTGAAGCTTAATTAATCCTTGTGCCGCATTTGCTGACGATGCATCAGAGGTGAGTAACGTGACCAAAGCGGCCCACTGTGCCACTGCGGCACTGCCCACAAGTCAGTGAGTCATCTTCGTGGTCGGAGAGTTGGCAGTCTTATCTGTCACCCTTTTATCCCACTCTTCCTCCAAGGACCTGAAGGCAGCGTACCTAGATCTCCTGTCTTCTACTTTATCTTCACAGCAACCTTGCGGAGTAGGATAGACTGAGAGCAACCCACTCAAGGCCACCCAGTGCACTTGCCGGTTGAATAGGGACATGAACCCAGGCTGCCCTAGCCTAGCGCACTAGCCACTAACACCGCAGTGGTATGTTACAGGGAGAGGGCCTGGTCCGTGGGCTGCCACTGCGTACCTCAGTGCAAGGTATGATGTGTGTACAGCATGGGAGCCAGTGATGGGGGCAATTAGGGTCAAAAGAAGTCCCCTCCCCCA